>NC_142440.1:80621000-80921500 GCF_059453495.1 Arachis ipaensis
CAGTAGGTAATCATTCAAAACCTTTTCAAAGAAACGTTTAATCTATCAAAAATCCGAAACCTTTGCTTTCTTATATGCAAAACAGACAAGGAAAACACAAGTAGGTAGCAGTTACAGCAAATAGTTCAAGTAGCAGTTAAGAACAGTTTAGCAATTAGGCAAACCAAAACAAGTTCAAACCCAAGCAAAGCATACAAATGCATATGATGCATGCCTGTCCTATGGCTGATGAGGCTCATCTGTCGGTTATCCAGCCAACCCGACAAGTCTGAATTGTACTTAGACTGTCCCCCGACGTGCATCCCCAAGAGTCTATGCATAGCTTTTTCTTAAATAATCAATATTACTCAATGGGGGTAACATTCCCGGGAATTTATATAGTGCCCGGTCACACACTTACATCGTAGGGTCAACAGAGTATCGAGTTTTCAACCTGGTACACGTGGTGGCAAGCCACGGCACTTAATCCAGGGAACCTCGTATCTCAGATATTTCAAATTCATAAGCCATATAAATAATTCAAAGATCATATCTCAACATTCTTAACATCATAATCATTCATCATTCCAAACCTCATTTCCAACTTCATTCAAAAACCATATTTCAGAGAAAATTCTCAATCATCCTTCTTTCCATTTCGTTCACTAACAATTCTCAATCCAAAACATAACTCTTCCTTTGATAAATGAGTTAGTTTTAAATCATATAATACTTAAACCTTTTTTAAAATAACTACTTTCAATGAAGCTTCTAATTTTATAAAATTTCGGCAGCATCTCCTCTAAAACTCGGATACTGCCACCCTTTTCGGGTCCCATCCAAACATTTCTCAAACCATTTCTAAATTTCAATCACTTTCCAGAGTTGAACCAGCTCCCATATCAAATTATTCTCAAATCAGACCAACTCAAAATCAAACCGCTTTAACTCCAAACCAAGAAAAACCACTTTTCATAAAAATTAAGTAAATAACTTTTCAAACCTATTTCTTATCAACAACTGTACTTCACTCAAGCAATCAAGCAACCAATAAATCAGTCTAACAAACCATCACATTCACAAGATAAATATAATCACAAAAGTATATCTTCCTGCGTCAATATCTATTTATAACAACTCTGTAATATAAAATAGAATTTAAGAAAAACCCCTACCTCGACTCGTCGAAACCATAACTCAAAACGCGCCAACAAAATCGTTTCTCTTAACCCGAAATCAATAGCAACCGCAAACTCAGTCCCTGATCACTTTCGCAGCACTCACAGCAACTTAAAGGCGATATGCACCGCTCAAAACACGACCCTACGTTACCAGAACCTCAGAGTTTATAACCAAACATAACAGAATATTAACTCGGGTTTCCGGAACATAAATACTTACCAAACTAAGAAAATGAAACAGCGGCGGTCGCTGAACCGGTTTGGCGGCAGCTCCGGCAGCCACCTCGAACGGCAGCGGCGACCAGAACTCCGGCAACGGCGACTGAAACAAACATACAGCGATGATTGAGCTCCCGGAAGTTCAAAGGAAACAAAAACCAACTTAAAACCTTACCGGCGGTAGATCTCGGTGGCGGCAGAGGTGTTCTCCGGCGGCAGAAGCGGCGGTAACCCCGATGGCGGTGCTGACAACGACGGCTCCCTCCGGTGACTACCTAACCACGGCGACGGCAAGGAAGCCATGGCAGAGGCGGCAACAAGCTCCTCTCCCGCGGGCTCCTTCTCTCTCCTGCGTTTGGCGCGGCGGCAACGGAGATCTCTTCTCCTTTTTCTACCTGCGACCAGCCTTGACGGTGACGGACCCAGAGGTGGCGACAACCATTTGCGCAGCAGCAGCAGCCCGCGATGATGACGATGGCGGCGCAGCGTGGTGGCGGCGCGACGAATGGTGGCGACGGCGCAGGTGACACGACGGAGGCGGTGCGAACAGCTCCTCCTCCCCTCCCTCTCTCACAGGTCTTCCTCTTATCTTCCTCAGCGGCGCGATGACAGATCCGACGGCGGTGACGCGACGCAGCGGCTCCCACGCGACACTCTCCTTCTCTCTCAGATCTCCTCTCTCTTCTGCCAGCAGCGGCGGCGACGGTGGCAGTGACACCCACCGCGCCGCCTCACTCTTCTCCCCCCTCTCCTTCCTTCCTCGGTTCCCATCCTTCTTCCCCTTTCTTTTTTTTTTCCTTCTTTCCTTCTGATGGGATTTTTGTGGGTAAGTGAGGGTAGGGAAAGGGGTGCAGCTGTGTGTGCGTGTGAACTGAGAGATGTGAGTGAGAGTGTTTATAAAAATTAGGCTTATGGTTTTGTTTTAGCAATTTAGGATTTAATTTAGATTTTAGTTATTTTTAATCAAATTAGAGTATATAATGTTAATTTGAAATCTAATTTTAATCTTCAAAATTATTTTAAAATATTATTTGTTGTATTAAAATACTAATTGGTTTAAAATCAAATTCTCTAATTGAATTTATAAGATAATAAGATTAATTTTCTTTATTTCTAAAACTTGAAGTATTAAATCATAGAAATATCAATTATTTGAATTAAATCACATAAATATTCTTGTCATCCAATAACTACTAATTTTGAAATTTAAATATAGCAAATAATTTAATAATTATAAAATTAGGTAAAATTCTAATTAATTATCAAAACCTGATTTAATTTTTGATTTAATTAGCTTTAATAAAATAATTCCTAAAGATAAAATTTCTAATGAATTAAATGAATTGAAATTAATTTATAATAAGATTTATTCGAAAATTCTGGGTCTTACATCCTACCCACCTTATAAAAATTTTCGTCCTCGAAAATTGATACAAAATAAAAGAGATTTTTATATCACTTCAAATACCAGAATTTTCATATAGCATAAAAACTTAAAGGGTATAAGTATGATGTGAAATAGAAATTACAAGATAGGCTTGATGTACAAGATGATATGTTTCAACATGTAATGGTAAAGTAAGGTGGAAAAAGTTTATAAGATAAGCCGGGGTTAAAACGATGTGCTTAATGTCTGTTTACTGATCTCATACCAACTTCAGAGATTCAACTATTCAAACTTCAACATAACTTATCTCCACTATTCTCAACCGTACTTCATTGAGTAACTCATCCGAAGGTTTTCAACCTCGTCAACACTTCGCAAATCTTAATGGTCACAAACCCAACATCAACAAAATTCTTTCACATGAAATAAGGTTCCACAACTCCCTGCAACGTCACACACTTACGAATTTCACCTTTTGCGTTCACCAAACCTGTCCTAAAGGACTAATGTGTCGTTTACTAAGTCTAACAGTTACACAAGATACCAAAACTAATATCGAGAATATTCAGAACGATAATAAACCATGAAAAAGAAAGAAAAGTGACAAGGGCCGCGTTCGCGAGAATTTGAAAGAATAAATGCAATTGCAGGTAAACAAGGATGCTCAAGCAATGAAGTTTGCTAGAAAGGAATCAATTGATAATTTCAAGGATAACCCTTGGATCAAAAGAAATTCAATAGGACCAATAAGAAGAAAATCTGCGTATTAGTTTTTAACATATCCAAGCTGAGTCGAAAAAATATGAGATTTCATAGAAAATAAATGATTAAAGATTATGCTGACGAGGATAAAATTCGTATAAATTCAAGAGGATGCGTAAGATTGCAACTAAATAACGATTTCCAAGCACGAGAAAATGTTCTGGAAAGAAAATCTTTTTGCATCTAAATAGGAAATTTGAATCCAGGAACTCCATAAGAAATAAGAAAAGTAGTGATGATTTAAATTGAAATAAGTTCAAGCCAGAACAAAGGAACACTAAGTTCACAAGAAAGGAATGACTGAACTAATGACATCATTTGCAAAACTCAAAAGCATGGAAAAATTTAAGAAAGTATGATTTCTCATTTTAAAAAGAAAAGATATGAAATAAATATCCTTCAAGTGAGGTAATAGAAGCGTAAATATTGAGTTATGTTAAATCGAATTCAAGTTAAATTAGATTATTTGTGTAAAACTTGAAATAATAAAAATTAATTGAACTAAAAATGTTGAAAAATCTTAAAAGATCATAATCAAACAAGAATATGCATAAAAATTTAAATTTTATTCAGAAGAGAAGGTCCGAGGTAAATTAGTCAATAAAAGAATACTTGGTATATTACAAACAAGTAAGTTTCGTTTGCATAAGAAAGTTTTAAAGCTTCATATAGTGAATATATGCGAAGTTCCAAAATGATTTTATTGAAATTTAAAGTAAGGCTACAAATAGAATCCAGCAAAAGAACTGAATTGAAATTTTTTTTTCCAATGAAATCCAAAACAAAAATCTTAGAACGAGATTATAAAAAGTGGTATGTTGCACCAAAATAAGTTTGAAGTTTACTCAAAGGAATACAAATTTTGATAAAGAAGAATAAGCAACCAAAATGGTATTTCACAAAAACTTGGAGAAACGTTTGAAATTATAGGTAAGCAAGGATGTATAAAAACAGGAAGATGTACTGAAAGGAAAAATCAAGTTGTAACCCTATGAAGGAATGAATTCACTTTCCCAAAATAATTACAAGAAGTTTTAATAAGGTATTGCGTCAAAATAATCCAATTTAAAATAAATTATATGAAGTTAGTCAATTAACTAGAACAGAAGCAAGAACCGCCTATCAAGAATCTTAGAGTACATAATCAAGTAAAGACATATATAAAAATTTGAGTAAATATTAGAGGAGAATCAAATTATGTTCAAAGAAAGAAATCTAATGTAAAGTGTTCCTATATAGTTAATAAAAGTATAGATAGTACCCTTAAAAACAAGTATGTCTTTAGCTACATAAAGGATTTATTTATTTCTTGTAGGAAAGTACATGTAAGATCAGAGATAGTTATATCCAAAATTCAAAGAATGGTTATAGACAAGATTAGATAGAATAAAAAGATCAAAACTTTTCTCAATGTAGATTTCGAAACAAAAACTTCGAAAGAATATTACTAGAATTATTATCTCATACCAAAACAAACTCGAAATTTTTACCAAGGAGAGTACTTTATTCATTTAAAGGAAAACAGAATAAAAAATTGTAACCTGGGCAAAATACGCATAAGTTGTGAAAGGTGAAGTAGAAGAACCAAATCACACAATTAGCTTACTATGAATCGTAACTTTCACGGTTTCAAATCACTCAAGTATTAAGAATTATGTGTTACGCTAGAACAGATTTAAGATCGAATAAAAGGATACAAAATTTATGAAGAAATGTATAAATAATAACAATGATGGATAATCAAATCTGGTTCCAAAAAGAATTGAAACAGGGAGCGAAAAAGATAATAAATCGAAGAATAAGCAACACACGCATCATGTGGCATGATTAAAGCACCTAACTTCAGTGTAAACTAATCAAGAAATAACATTTGACGTTTGTCAAAGAATTAAAGACCGTTGTCATGCGAAACAAGTTCAAAACCAACTCAAAGAAAAAAAACTCATGATTCGAAGAGAGAAATATGAGCAACATTAGGGTAGAGGTTCCAAATGATTTCAAGTGAATAATCAGGATTATAATCAAACAGAAATATATATATATATATATATAGGAATGAATAAGTGTCGCTAGGAACAGAGTCGAATCATATTCTAAAAGGAAAAATCTAGAACAAGGAATTCCAACATAACCAATAAAAGAGAAAGCGGTGTATTAAGCTACGCGACACGAACAAAATTATACGTCAAAATGGAACTAACTTCAAAAATTAATTTCTAACGTTCCCAGAACCCGTGAACCGCAACGCTTATTAATTCCACTTTGTCCATGATAACCCATTAACTTTACCGTACACATAAACCATCAACATTAAGCTGGCCAGACTTAATATCAACATATATGCAATAGTAAGCTAACAGTGTTAATCAAAAGACAGTCATGTGCATAAAACTCTGATTCTCGTCATTCGGACAAGACCTATAACATGACAGACACTCAGAGTATGCAATTGAAGCATAATCGGTCCATTTCTCAGGCTCTACAGGAAAGACCGCTCTGATACCATAATGTAACACCCTCACTATCAGTAGTCACGCTTCCGGCTGCGCCACTCTGATAGCAAGAAGTATTACGACTACTTTACATACTAAATAATAAAATAGGAGCCTGTGACTCGACATTGTATCGCTGATCACTTTATAAATCGGAAATACATACTTCATCTAAAATAAACAAGCAGGCATAGATTCATATACAAGACTCCTTACATAATAACTTTATATTATACATATAAAACATACAATTCCTATCCCTCTTACAAACTTGTAATAACAAAAACGAGGGAAGAAAAATAATCTAATGAATACAACAACATATAAGCCAAACGTAGTGTAACTCTTCATAACGCTTCTTCCGGTTCCTGAAAAGGTAAAGCTGTAGGGGGGTGAGAACCTAACCACACGGTCTCACCACTGATTTTCAAAGTTGTCATAAGAAGATATTTAATAAAAAAAACTGTTTTCAAACTCAGTGATTATCATTGCCTTATGAATCTTTTAAAAACCAGTAGGTAATCGTTCAAAACCTTTTCAAAGAAACGTTTAATCTATCAAAAATCCGAAACCTTTGCTTTCTTATATGAAAAATCTCAATCAGAAACCAACCTCGCAATCAAACAACACAATCATTAATTTAGCACCAAAGTCCATTCTCAAATGTAGCACGCCAGGACAATCACAGGCAAAACAGACAAGGAAAACACAAGTAGGTAGCAGTTACAGCAAATAGTTCAAGTAGCAGTTAAGAACAGTTTAGCAATTAGGCAAACCAAAACAAGTTCAAACCCAAGCAAAGCATACAAATGCATATGATGCATGCCTATCCTATGGCTGATGAGGCTCATCTGTCGGTTATCCAGCCAACCCGACAAGTTTGAATTGTACTTAGACTGTCCCCCGACGTGCATCCCCAAGAGTCTATGCATAGCTTTTTCTCAAATAATCAATATTACTCAATGGGGGTAACATTCCCGGGAATTTATATAGTGCCCGGTCATACACTTACATCGTAGGGTCAACAGAGTATCGAGTTTTCAACCTGGTACACGTGGTGGCAAGCCACGGCACTTAATCCAGGGAACCTCGTATCTCAGATATTTCAAATTCATAAGCCATATAAATAATTCAAAGATCATATCTCAAAATTCTTAACATCATAATCATTCATCATTCCAAACCTCATTTCCAACTTCATTCAAAAACCATATTTCAGAGAAAATTCTCAATCATCCTTCTTTCCATTTCGTTCACTAACAATTCTCAATCCAAAACATAACTCTTCCTTTGATAAATGAGGTAGTTTTAAATCATATAATACTTAAACCTTTTTTAAAATAACTACTTTCAATGAAGCTTCTAATTTTATAAAATTTCGGCAGCATCTCCTCTAAAACTCGGATACTGCCACCCTTTTCGGGTCCCATCCAAACATTTCTCAAACCATTTCTAAATTTCAATCACTTTCCAGAGTTGAACCAGCTCCCATATCAAATTATTCTCAAATCAGACCAACTCAAAATCAAACCGCTTTAACTCCAAACCAAGAAAAACCACTTTTCATAATAATTAAGTAAATAACTTTTCAAACCTATTTCTTATCAACAACCGTACTTCACTCAAGCAATCAAGCAACCAATAAATCAGTCTAACAAACCATCACATTCACAAGACAAATATAATCACAAAAGTATATCTTCCTGCGTCAATATCTATTTATAACAACTCTGTAATATAAAATAGAATTTAAGAAAAACCCCTACCTCGACTCGTCGAAACCATAACTCAAAACGCGCCAACAAAACCGTTTCTCTTAACCCGAAATCAACAGCAACCGCAAACTCAGTCCCTGATCACTTTCGCAGCACTCACAGCAACTTAAAGGCGACATGCACCGCTCAAAACACGACCCTACGTTACCAGAACCTCAGAGTTTATAACCAAACATAACAGAATATTAACACGGGTTTCCGGAACATAAATACTTACCGAACTAAGAAAATGAAACAGCGGCGGTCGCTGAACCGGTTTGGCGGCAGCTCCGGCAGCCACCTCGAACGGCAGCGGCGACCAGAACTCTGGCAACGGCGACTGAAACAAACATACAACGATGACTGAGCTCCCGGGAGTTCAAAGGAAACAAAAACCAACTTAAAACCTTACCGGCGGTAGATCTCGGTGGCGGCAGAGGTGTTCTCCGGCGGCAGAAGCGGCGGTAACCCCGATGGCGGCGCTGACAACGACGGCTCCCTCTGGTGACTACCTAACCACGGCGACGGCAAGGAAGCCATGGCAGCGGTAGCAACAAGCTCCTCTCCCGCGGGCTCCTTCTCTCTCCTGCGTTTGGCTCGGCGGCAACGGAGATCTCTTCTCCTTTTTCTACCCGCGACCAGCCTTGACGGTGACGGACGCAGAGGCGGCGACGACCATTCGCGCAGCAGCAGCAGCCCGCGATGATGACGATGGCGGCGCAGCGTGGTGGCGACGCGACGAATGGTGGCGACGGCGCAGGTGACACGACGGAGGCGGTGCGAACAGCTCCTCCTCCCCTCCCTCTCTCACAGGTCTTCCTCTTATCTTCCTCGGCGGCGCGATGACAGATCCGACGGCGGTGACGCGACGCAGCGGCTCCCACGCGACACTCTCCTTCTCTCTCAGATCTCCTCTCTCCTCTGCCAGCAGCGGCGGCGACGGTGGCAGTGACACCCACCGCGCCGCCTCACTCTTCTCCCCCCTCTCCTTCCTTCCTCGGTTCCCATCCTTCTTCCCCTTTCTTTTTTTTTCCTTCTTTCCTTCTGATGGGATTTTTGTGGGTAAGTGAGGGTAGGGAAAGGGGTGCAGCTGTGTGTGCATGTGAACTGAGAGATGTGAGTGTGAGTGTTTATAAAAATTAGGCTTATGGTTTTGTTTTAGCAATTTAGGATTTAATTTAGATTTTAGTTATTTTTAATCAAATTAGAGTATATAATGTTAATTTGAAATCTAATTTTAATCTTCAAAATTATTTTAAAATATTATTTGTTGTATTAAAATACTAATTGGTTTAAAATCAAATTCTCTAATTGAATTTATAAGATAATAAGATTAATTTTCTTTATTTCTAAAACTTGAAGTATTAAATCATAGAAATATCATTTATTTGAATTAAATCACATAAATATTCTTGTCATCCAATAACTACTAATTTTGAAATTTAAATATAGCAAATAATTTAATAATTATAAAATTAGGTAAAATTCTAATTAATTATCAAAACCTAATTTAATTTTTGATTTAATTAGCTTTAATAAAATAATTCCTAAAGATAAAATTTCTAATGAATTAAATGAATTGAAATTAATTTATAATAAGATTTATTCGAAAATTCTGGGTCTTACATAAAGTATGGACTATTAAATATTACTGGAAAGCCCAGGATGTCTACTTTCCAACGCAATTGAGAGCGTGCCAATTGGGCTTCTGTAGCTCTAGAAAATCCACTTTGAGTGCAGGGAGGTCAGAATCCAACAGCATCTGCAGTCCTTTTTTAGCCTCTGAATCAGATTTTTGCTCAGGTCCCTCAATTTCAGCCAGAAAATACCTGAAATCACAGAAAAACACACAAACTCATATTAAAGTCCAGAAAAGTGAATTTTAAATAAAAACTAATAAAAAAATAATAAAAACTAATTAAAATATACTAAAAATATACTAAAAACAATGCCAAAAAATCGTATAAATTATCCACTCATCAGGAATTGACTAGGACCTGAAGATCAAACTAATTAGTCACTTGACCTTCTTTTACTTTAGTAAAGGCTAACTAAGTGGGATTAAAACTCAATTCTCATCACCATTGATAAGGATAACTAGGATAGGGCTTCCAAACTCTCATACCTTACCAAGAGTTTATTTTACAGTTATTTATTTATTTTATTTGTCATTTAAATTACTTGTTCCTTACTTTCAAAACCCCAATTTACAAAACTCATAACCAATAATAAGAACATACTTCCCTGCAGTTCCTTGAAAAGACGACCCGAGGTTTAAATACTTCGGTTATCAATTTATTTAGGGGTTTGTACTTGTTACAACCAAAACTTTTGTACGAAAGGATTTTTGTTAGATTAGAAACTATACTTACAACGCGATTATATTTGTGAATTTCTTTACTAGCAGAAATCCAATCGTCAAAATGGCACCGTTGCCGGGGAACTGCAATCGTGTGCCTTATTATTGATTACTGTAAATATTTTTCTTTTATTTGTTTAATCGTTTTTGTTTTTCTCTTTTTATTTTTTTAGCCACTATGAATTCTCACCCCTCTCTCTTTGAGTTTGGTTCTAATATTGTTGGAAGGAGTGAAAGCTATAACAGGAATATGCATCAAGGTCTAAGCAATCAAAGATGGATAGAGCCGAGAGGATTTGATCAACCCTTTAGGCAACAACACCTTCTAAGATATCATGGACAAAGACCATTATACAACGCAAACCAAGCTAATAGATATGGTAGACAGCCTTGTAACTACTAACAAGTCCCACCCTGTGCCTATAGACCATCCTCTCAACATAACTTTGGACCACTACACTCACAAGCTCCTTTTCACCATTCACCACCATACGATCCTTATCTACCCCAATTCCAATCCAATTACTCCCAAACACCACCACCTACCCAAGTACCATGTCCAAATCCATCACCTCGAGAATCACAGGCTCGCCTCAAAGAAACAGTAGATCAACTTCATACAACCCTTCATCAGCTGGAGCAAGCAATACATTAATTATCTTCCAGACATTTAAACCCTCAAGGAACTCCAATAGCTTTATGTGGAGAATCTAATGACGAACGTAGTATGAAGGAGACACTAGAAACCCCAGAGGGCAGTAATGAGCATAACTTTATTCTGGAACAATTGGAGGAAGCTCAAATTACCCAAGAAGAAGAAGTACTGATTGAAGATTTAGGAGATGCTGAACCTTCATGGGAACCCAGAGTAGCGAAGAATTCCGTCAAGGACGTTACAATTGATGCTAAGGAGGATAGTGCACAAACCCCAAGGCAGGTATTTTATGAAGAACTAGACGGAATGACCCAAGACGCCAGTTTCCTTGATAATGATAATCTCAAGTCAAGTTCTCCTAGTAATGAACTTGCATCCGCAAGTGAATTCTCCGATATTGAAGAATCTTCCCCAAGTGAATATGAAGATGATGTGGAGGTAGATTTCTCTAAACCTCCAGCTTATGACTTGAGTGATAAGAAAGACATAGAAGACTTCGATCAGGACGATGTTGCATTTGAAGAATTTTGCAAGGAAGTGGAGAAATTCACAGAAGATTACAAGGGAGTAGAACTTACAGAACCATTGGAAACACCTATCCCAAGGCCATTACCACCCAATACAAGCTTTAGGTGGGTACAATCCTTAACCATTAACTTTATTTTTCCACTTGAATATGGTTTGCTTGAAACAGATGGCCAGCTTAGAGCTCTCTGCGGCTTTAAGAGTAAGAGGGAAATGGCTCGTACTCAGAGCTGGTGCACAAGATTCAATAAGGTTCCACGCTTCAACTCGAAGTGCACGGATTGGTCTCATGTTCAATCGAATGGATCTCGGAAAACATTTGGTCATCTTGGTGAGAATCTAATTTCTAAACTGCCTGGATGGAAAAATATAGATCAAGACGAAGGCGGATTTAACAGCAAAGTTTGGGATCCTAGAATCTATTCTGACATTCTTCACCCTGGGAGCCTGAGGACCTGTTTGAAGCTGCTCAAAAGCTTTACATGCCTAGTTTGGGATCCCGGAGGCTGTTGGCATTCCAAACATTGGTGGAGATTTTTAGATGAATTTAAGCATAAGCCGCCATAACAAGAAGCTCATCCAATGTCCAACTTAAGGACTTTAACTAAAAGTGCTAGGTGGGAGACAACCCACCATGGTATGATCGTTCCTGTTTCCATTTTATTTTGTTTTGTTTATTTTATATTGTTTTATTTTCATTGAACCTGGATAGTATTCGTAAGCATTTGCATTAGCATTACATAATGCATAACTGCATAATTGCATAAAAAAAAGTTTATTTTCAGTATTTAAATAAGGGGATACAAACATTCACCAATTGCAAAATAAAAAGAATCAATGCACATGGGATAAAATTTAAGTTAATGCATGAGCTTGCAATACAAAAGTGAGAAAATCTGGGCAAATAGGATAAGGAACTTTGAATTACAAAATATGTATGTTAGGTGAGATCTTAGACTAGTCAAGGATTCACTTACTAGCTCACTTAGCCTTATACGTATACCCTTACCTTTACCTTGGCCCCATTACAACCTTAAAAAAGACCTCATGATTTTTATATGACTGTATTCTATAATTATTGATTGGTTAGATGAAGAACAAAGTTATAGAAAGTAAGGATAAAAAGAAGAATAAAATGAATTAACCCAATAAACACTGAGTGACTAGAGAGTAAACACAGAATCCAGTGAGGGTTCAATAGCTCATCACCATATATCTCTGCTTAAATTATTAATTTTCTTGCAAGTTTGAAAAATATTTTTATCCATCTCAATTGTAAAAGTGTCTTAACATTATCTAAGGTTGGCTATGCATATATGATTCCTTGAGAATGTGAATTAATTTAACTACATGTAAGTTTTATATACAAGTAAATAAAAATTAGAATTGCATGACTCCTTTAGGTAGTTGCATTTAGGATAGATCGCATTGCATGAGATTCCACCACTTTAACCTTACCTTATTCTTTATCTTGGACTTAGCATGAGGACATGCTATTGTTTAAGTATGGGGAGGTTGATAAACCCATATTTTATGATATATATTGTGCTCAATTCAAGAGATTTATTCAATCCTTCACCCACTTATTCATGAAAATTGCATGGTTTTACTTTCCCATCCTTATTATGTGATATATGTGAAATACATGTTTCTTATGCTTTAAAATTAATTATTTTAATCACCCTTTATTACCATTCGATGCCGTGATTTGTGTGTTGAGTAGTTTCAGATCTCCTAAGGCAGGAATGACTTAAAGGATGGAAAGGAAACATACAAAAATGGAAGGAAAGCACAAAATGGAGTTTTTGAAGAAACTGGCAGCGACGCGAACGCATGGACGACGCAGCCGCGTGCCCAGTGCGAAAAGACAGCGACGCGAACGCGTGACTGACGCGGACACGTGCCTTAAGCAGAACACATATGACGCGGACACATGACCGAGGCGAACGCAAGACAAGGAAAACTCCAGATGACGCGACCGCGTGACCCACGCGGACGCGTGACAGACGCCACGCACCAGAAATTACAGAAACGCTCCCAGCGATTTTTGAAGCCCTTTTTGGCCCAGATCCAAGTCCAGAAGACACAAATTAGAGGTTATGAAGTGGAGGAATGCATCCATATGGAGAGAGAGCTCCAATTATTCACTTTTCATAGTTTAGATGTAGTTTTTATAGAGAGAGGTTCTCTCCTCTCTCTTAGGCTTTAAGATTAGGATTTCTTATTATTTCAAGTTAGTATTCCAACTCTTTATCAGGTTCAATGTTCCCTTTTTAATTACTTAGTCAATTTAATTTATGAACTCTTCCATGTTATATATGATTCTCTTAATTAATGTTATTTGAGGTATTTCAGTTTATAATTGCTTTCTTTTATTTATGTTACTGTTGCTTCCAATCTGAAGACATTTTTATTCGAGTAAGTTTACTTTCCCCCTTTTGGCTTTGGTTAAGTAATTGGTAACTCATGAGTTGTCAAACTCAACGTGATTGATAATTGTTGTTTTTGCTAATTGAATTAAACTCCAATAACTCTAGTTCTTTCTTAGGAATTGACTAGGACCTGAGGATCAAACTAATTAGTCACTTGACCTTCTTTTACTTTAGTAAAGGCTAACTAAGTGGGATTAAAACTCAATTCTCATCACCATTGATAAGGATAACTAGGATAGGACTTCCAAACTCTCATACCTTACCAAGAGTTTATTTTACAGTTATTTATTTATTTTATTTGTCATTTAAATTACTTGTTCCTTACTTTCAAAACCCCAATTTACAAAACTTATAACCAATAATAAGAACATACTTCCCTGCAGTTCCTTGAGAAGACGACCCAAGATTTAAATACTTCGGTTATCAATTTATTTAGGGGTTTGTTACTTGTGACAACCAAAACTTTTGTACGAAAGGATTTTTGTTAGTTTAGAAACTATACTTACAACGCGATTATATTTGTGAATTTCTTTACTATCAGAAATCCAATCGTCAAGGACAGGAAGAAAATTCACTGTAAGGGGCAAAAATCTGAGCCCATACTCACCTCTGTAAGGAGCTAACCGTTAAGCTAATGACGTTAAAAGAGCGCTTGTTGGGAGGTAACTCAACCTTAATTAATTATTTATTTCCTTTTATTTTATTTTTTTTTGAGTCATGATCATGTGCATCAATCAAAACAGAGCCAGATTTAACAACAGTAAAAATATAACATTTCGGATGGAGTGTTAAAGTTGAACGCCAGCCAGGGTATCCCTGCTAGGAGTTCAATACCCATCATAGGCAGCATTGCTGGCATTGAACGCCAGCCAATGAGCATCCCTTGAGCATTCAAACGCCAATGCAGAGAAGCAAGGAATTTGGAAATCCCTAGCCTCTCAGGACCTGTGGATCCCACAGCATCTTTCACCTACCCCTACTCACTTTCATACATCCCCATATACACTTTCCTAAAAACCTAGCCCAATCACATCCATACCATTTCCCCAAACCATCATAACTTCCACATACCCCCACCAACTTCAAAATTGAATTTCCCACCCAAAATCCACCCTATGGCGGAAACCCAAACTACCCCCACTCTTATAAATCCCCTCTCTATAACCCATCATACACACACCTCTCATACCCTTATATACCCCACAAGGCCGAGCCCTCTCTCTCCATCTCCCTCCTTCTATTTTCTTATTCTTCTACTCCATTCTTCTCTTTACTCTATTTTTGCTTGAGGACGAGCAAAGTTTTATGTTTGGTGTTAGAAAAGCATAGTTTTTTTCTTTCCATTACTATTCAAGGCAGCCAAGGTTGACGACTCCTCTAGAAAGAGGAAAGGAAAGACAGTAGCCAATCCCTCTGAATCTTGGGAGATGGAGAGATTCATCACTAAAGCCTATCAAGACCACTTCTATGAAGTAGTCGCTGAGAAGAAAGTGATCCTTGAGGTCCCTTTCATGCTCAACAAGAATGAGTATTCGGAAATCCGAAGAGAGATCCGGAGAAGAGGTTGGGAAGTCCTAACCAATCCCATTCAAGATATTGGGATTCTCATGGTGCAAGAGTTCTATGCTAATGCATGGGTTACTAAGAACCACGACACTAGTGTGAACCCAAATCCAAGGAATTTGAGCACCATGGTCTGAGGAAGAATCTTAGATTCCAGCCCAGAAAGTGTGAGGTTGGCGTTCAACTTGCCTCTAATTCAAGGAGATCCTCATCCTTACACTAGGAGAGTCAACTTTGATCAGAAATTGGATCAAGTGCTCTTAGATATCTGTGTGGAAGGAGCACAGTGGAAAAGGGATTCCTAAGGCAAGCCCATTCAACTAAGAAGGGCTGACCTAAAGCCCATAGCTAGAGGATGGTTGGAATTCATCCAAAGATCCATCATTCCTACTAGCAATCGGTCAGAAGTGACTGTTGACAAAGCCATCATGATCCATTGCATCATAATTGGAACTGAGGTCGAAGTACATGAGGTGATTCCTCAAGAATTGTACAAGGTAGCTGAGAAGCCTCACACCAAGAAGATCTCTCTATTGGGAATTGTCATAAATGGAGATCTCTCTATTGGGAGGACAAGCCCATCACCAAGAAGAGGATGGAGCGAACTAGAGAGCATGCACAAGAGCCTGTACAGCTGCCTCAGTATGAGATCCCTGAGATGCCTCAAGGGGTATATTTTTCTCTCTAAAGCTATTGGGATCAATGGAAAACTTCTCTTGGAGAATTGAGTACTAACATGGAGCAAGATCAAAGAGCCATAAGGGAAGACCAAATAGCTATGAGGGAAGAGCAACAAAGGCAAAGGAGTAACATAGAAGAGATTAAGGATCACATTGGATCCTCAAAGAGGAGCACTAGCCGCCACTACTAGAGGTGGACTCATTCTCTTTTACCTCTTTTCCTATTATTTCTCTATTTTTTGTCTGTCTATTTATCTGTTTTCTTGTTCTAGTTGCATGATCATCTTCATTGATGTCTTAAAAAGTTGTAGAATGTTCGATATATCTCTCACCTTGCTTAAAAAAAATTTTTTATTGAAAATAATTGAGAGTTGCATGAATTTCAAGTTTAAAATAAGAATAGTTTAATTATGTTGATGTGGTGTCATTTGCTTTTGTTTTCTAAATGTATGAAATAAACAGTGCATATTTGAAGTTATAATTTTAGAATGTTGGCTCTTGAAAGAATAAGGAAAAAGGAAAAGTATTACTGATAATCTGAAAAATCTAAAAATTGATTCTTGAAGCAAGAAAAAGCAGCAAAAAGAAAAAGCATATTGCAAAAGAAAGAAAAATTTATATGCATGCAAAAAAAAATAAAATAATAATAATAATAATAATAATAATAATAATAATAATAATAATAATAATAATAATAATAATAATAATAATAATAATAATAATAATAATAATAAAGCAGAAAAATCCATTACTGCCCAAAAATGCAAGAAAAAGGGGGCAGATTGAAAAATCCAATAACCTTTTAAACCAAAAGGCAAGGGTAAAAGGACCTAAGGCATTGAGCATCAGTGGTTAGGAGGGCCCAAAGGAATAAAATCCTAGCCTAAGCGGCTAAACCAAGCTGTCCCTAACCATGTGCTTGTGGCGTGAAGGTGTCAAGTGAAAAGCTTGAGACTAAGCGTTTAAAGTCGTGGTCCAAAGCAAAAAGAGTGTGCTTAAGAACTTTGGACACCTCTATCTGGGGACTATAGCAAAGCTGAGTCACAATCTGAAACGATTCACCCAGTTAAATTGTTCGTGGCATTATTGTATCCAGTGGTAATATTGGAAAATAAGGTGCATAGGGTCACAGCCAAGACATTGAAAGCTGTGTTCAAGAATTAAAATAAGCTTAACTACGAAAGTCAATAATATCATCTGGATTCTAAAGTTCCTAAAGATGCCAACCATTCTGAGTTTCAATGGATAGTGAGATGCCAAAACTATTCAGAAGCAAAAAGCTACTAAGTCCCGCTCATCTAATTGTAACTAAGATTTATTTGAAACTTAGAGATTTATTGTATCTTAATTTTCTTTTTATCCTATTGTGTTTTTAGTTGCTTGGGGACAAGCAACAGTTTAAGTTTGGTGTTGTGATGAGCGGATATTTTATACGCTTTTTGGCATCATTTTCATATAGTTTTTAGTGTGTTTTGTTTAGTTTTTATTAAGTTTTTATAGGTTTTAGTGTTAAATTCACATTTTGGATTCTACTATAAGTTTTTGTGTTTTTATACAATTTCAAGTATTTTCTGGCTGAAATTGAGCAGCTGGAGCAAAAGTCTGATTCAGAGATAGAGAAAGCGCTGCAAATGCTGCCGGATCTGACCTGCATGCACTCGAAAGAGCTATTCTAGAGTTACAGAAGTTTAAATGGGGCTCTCTTAACGGTTATGGAAAGCTGACTTCTAGAGCTTTCCAGAAATATATAATAGTCTATACTTTGCTTCGGATTAGAAGGCCCAAAACTGGCGTCCAACGCCAGCTTCCTGGCCCCTTCCAGGCGTCCAGCACCCAAAGAGCAGAGGCCAGTGTCCAAACGCCCAAAGAGGATCCCCTAGCTAGTGTTCCATGCCCAAGAGACCTCATAGCATGTGGATCTCATCAAAGCTCAGCCCAAAGACTCACCAAGTGCGCCCCAGAAGTGGATTTTAGACTGTTTTACCCATACTTGTCATCAGTTTAGTATTTAAAGTTATTTTTACAACAACATACTAGAAAACATATACTTTACAGCCCTACTTTCATTTCACTTTGTATTTTACTTCAGTATAAGTTTCTAAACCTCCTAGGTTGAGGGGAGGAGCCCTGCTGAGTCCTATGAATTAATAAAAGTATTACTGTTTCTTCTTCGATCCGTGTTTGATTTACTTCTAAGATGTATATCCGATCTTCATCGTGGTGAATAGGATGATTAGACAATCAGCTCTATTCATCACATTAAGACGAATGTACCTGACAAACACCCGCGTCTACTTGGGTTCGTGTGTATACATGGCCGGAAAGCACGAATGATGACAAGTCATCCCAGCCTATTTTAGCTAGTCTTTTTCTTTTGTTTTCATTAGAATTATGCACTTTCTTGAGCTACAAGCAAGCTAATTGAGTAGATTTTCATGTTTCCCTTGATTGAACCAACCATATATGAATTCATGCCATTTCATGAGGTTTTATGCTATATTTGTTGCATATTATGAAAGATTGAATATCTCATGATTTTGAGCATAGCTTTGATGAGTTTGGTTGATTAATGATAGGTGAAGAAGGCTTGGAGAAAGGTTGAAGCAAGAAGGAATGGCTAGGAGTGAAGAGAGGACAATGGAATAAGTGAAATTGAACCAGGAAGCAAGAAGCTGGACCTAAAGTTAGCATCAAACTTTTGCACAAACTTTTGGTTGAAAAGTTAGCCCCAACGTTAGCCCCCTAACTTGGAGGCTAACGTTGGAACTTGAAAATTCTCCCCTGGGCTTCAAAAGTTTGCGCCAACGTTAGCCCCCTAACTTTGAGGCTAACGTTGGCACATGGATTTCTCCCCTGGGCACCAAAAGTTTGCGCCAACGTTAGCCCCCTAACTTTGAGGCTAACGTTGGCACATGAATTCCTCCCTGGCCATCCAACGTTTGCGCCAACGTTAGCCCCCTAACTTGGAGGCTAACGTTGGCACATGAATTACAATGGGGAAGGAACAAAAGTTTGCGCCAACGTTAGCCCCCTAACTTGGTGGCTAACGTTGGCGCCACTAGCACACAAGGCATTGCCAACCTTAGGGTCAAAGTTAGACCCCTAACGTTGGCACCAACGTTCATACCAGCAAATTGTGCTGGCTGCTATGAAAAGTTGGAGCCAAAGTTAGACCCCTAACTTTGGCTCAAACTTTTGGTCCAACTTTTGCTAACCTCAAAACCGGTTCAATTGGTTCACTTCGGTTCTTCTCCAAACTTCAAGAGCAATCAACCAAGGCCTCTTTCAACCCAATTCCACCAAGAGCAAAGGCCCAACTCAAGGCTTGAAGATCATTGGAAGAAAGTGTATAAATAGGATAGAATTCAAGTTCTTCGGGGAGCTTTCTTTTGGAATTTTCATAATAGTTTTTGGAGAGCTTTGGGTATTGAGTGATCTTTAATTTCTTTGTCTTGGGGAAGGAGAATTCACTTCTCTTCCTCTTAGTTTTATTGCTTTCAATTTCAATTACACTTGTCTTGGATCTTGGATTGGAGAATTGAAGAAATTCTGTTTCAATCTCAATCTTGGATCTCTCTGCTTTACTCACTGCATAATTGAATTTAATTTTCTGTTAATTGCTCTTCATCTCTTTTTCTTTGCAATTTACATTTTCTTTGCAATTGTTCTTGTTGGATCTAGGAAGGCATTGAGATCTAGACTTGGTTTTCTAGTCTCTGGGCCCTGAGATCTCAATTTTACATTCTCTGTTTCTTGCTTTTAATGTTCATTTACTTTACTGCTTCAAGATCCGTTTCAATCCCCATTCCCTTCTTCTCTTTTGTCTGATGCAATTTAACTTTTCCTTGTTTAATTTCTGCAAATCCACATCCCAATCCCCTTTACATTTCAAGCAATTTACATTCCTTGCACTTTAAGATTCCGCAATTTACATTTCTTGCACTCTAAGTTTCTGCCATTTAATTTCTTATTCCTTAAGATTCAGCAATTTAATTTCCTGCACTCTTTACTTTCATGCAATTTACATTCTGCAAATCACAAATCACCCAACCAACACTCGATTCGCTTGACTAAATCAACCACTAAACTAAAATTGCTCAATCCTTCAATCCCTGTGGGATCGACCTCACTCCCGTGAGTTTTTATTACTTGATGCGACCCGGTGCACTTGCCGGTTAGATTCGGGTGTTTTGGGAGAGATTCATTTCTCCACCAAAATATCTCATCAAGTTTTTGGCGCCGTTGCCGGGGATTGATTAGATTGACAATGATAAAGTGAGGTGGTGATCTAGATCAAGCACTTTTTCTTTAATTTTGATTAACCCACTAACTGTTTGATTTTTTGCTTAAACTAACTAACACTTCAATCTGGCAGTAAATTGAAGTGCCACTGGTTTTGTGCATTTCTCATGCTCTGGTTGTATGTCAGGTACAAGAAGAACCATACCCAATTTTCATGAACAAGACGAAAGAACTCTCAGGAGGTTAAGAAGAGCTGAAAGAGGGAAAAATATTGTTGGAGAAGAGGAATCAGACGAAGAATTCCAAGAGATGGAGGAACATTTAACCAATCCACCAGGTGGAGAAGACAACAACAATGGCAACCCACCCCAGAGGAGAGTTTTGGCTTCCTATACCTTTGCAAATCCTAGACATTGTGGGAGCAGCATCTTGGCTCCAAATGTCAATGCCAACAATTTTGAACTCAAGCCACAACTCATCACTTTGGTTCAGAACAATTGCTCTTTTGGTGGAGGACCACTTGAGGACCCACACCAACATTTATCCACTTTCTTGAGGATATGCAACACTGTCAAAACTAATGGAGTGCCCCCTGACAGTTACAAACTGATGCTATTCCCATTTTCTCTCAGGGACAAGGCCACTCAATGGTTGGAATCGTTTCCAAGGGACAGCATTAACAACTGGGATGATTTGGTAACTAAGTTTCTTGCCAAATTTTATCCACCTCAGAGGATTATAAGGTTAAAGGCTGAGGTACAAACATTTACACAAATGGAGGCCGAACCCATCTATGAGGCATGGGAGAGGTACAAGGCTCTGATCAGGAAATGTCCCCCTGCCATGTTTAATGAGTGGGAGAAGCTTCAAAACTTCTATAAAGGCTTGACACTGAAATCCCAGGAAGCTTTGGATCATTCAGCTGGAGGTTCCTTGCAACTCATGAAAACTGCAGAAGAAGCTCAAGAACTCATTGATATGGTGTCCAACAACCAATATTTCTTTGCTCATCAAAGAGGCTGCCAACCATCACAAAGGAGAGGAGTAATGGAGCTAGAAGGAGTGGATTCAATCCTGGCTCAAAACAAGATGATGCAGCAGCAAATTCAACAACAATTTGAGCAAATGGCCAAGAGGATTGATAGTCTCCAAGTTGCAGCAGTTAACACCAGCCAACCATCAACCACATGGGGACAGAGTGAAGAAACTCAAGAAGAACAACAACAAGAGCAAGTACAGTATATGCACAACCAAGGACCAAATGAAGTGTATGGTGATACATACAATCCATCCTGGAAGAACCACCCAAACCTCAGATGGGGAGATAACCATGCCCAAAACCAACAACCATGGCAGAGGAATTCAAACCAACACAACCCAAGAAGCAACCAAAACCACAACCAGCAGCAGACTAACCAAAACCCCTACAGAAAACCTCAAAACAACTACCCCAACATCAACCAATACCAATCTAATAACCAACCCACCAACCAAAATGCCTACCATCCACCACCCACATCTCATAACCCACCTCAAGTATCACCTGAAGCCCAAAGAATCACTCACTTGGAGGCCATGATAGACAAAATGTTGAAACACCAGGAAATGGTAACCAAGAATCAGGAAGCCTCCCTGAAGAGCCTAGAAAGACAGATGGGGCAACTCTCCAAGCAAGTATCTGTTGAGAGACCTTCAAACTCACTGCCCAGTGACACAATTCCAAATCCCAAGGAGGAATGCAAGGCACTACAATTAAGGAGTGGGAGAACATTGATAAGCAACAATGACACTACAAGGAAGCAAGCAGAGAACATCAAAGAACCAACAGAGGATGAAAAGCAAACAAAGGCAGATGAGGCTAAGGAGCAAGTTGTGATGCCAAACAAAAGCACTGAGAAACTTAAAGAGAAGAACAACCAGCCACATAGCTCAAAGGAAGTAGCTCAGGGACAGCAGCAAATAGGAAAGAGCATCACACCTCCACTGCCATATCCCCAGAAGTTCAACAAAGAGGTTAAAGACCAGCATTTTCACAAATTCCTTGAGATCTTTAAGAAGCTAGAAATTAATATCCCCTTTGCTGAAGCAATTGAGCAAATGCCTCTATACTCCAAGTTTCTGAAGGATCTCATCAACAAAAAAAGAAGCTGGGATGAGAAAGAAACCATAATGATTACTGAGGAATGCATGGCCTTGATTCAAAAGGGGCTTCCTCCCAAGCTTGAGGACCCAGGGAGCTTCCTGTTGCCTTGCACCATTGGGGAATTGACCATCACTAAAGCAATGTGCGATCTCGGAGCAAGTATTAACTTAATACCATCTTCCTTGGTGAAAAAGCTGCATATAGAGGAGGTCAAACCAGTACAAATGTCTCTGGAGCTGGTAGACAAGTCAATAGTATACCCCAGGGGTGTAATTGAAAATCTTTTGGTCAAGGTGGACAGTTTTATATACCCTGCTGATTTTGTGGTTCTAGAATCAAACGATGATGATGGTGACTCTGTTATACTGGGAAGGCCATTCTTGGCCACTGCTAGAGCTATCATAGATGTAGAGGAAGGGGAATTAACTCTCAGGATGCATGACCAGAGTGTCACTCTGAAGGTATTACCTGAGGCACAATTTAGCAAGGAGAAGAAAGACTATATGAAAAATGACCAGGAAAGTCACAGCAACATCCCAATGCTAAAGATTGTGCAGACTGATGAAAAAGCCCAAGAGGATATTAGAGTATTAGCCACTGAGAAGAGAGGTCCCCAAGGAAAACCTACGGCCAGAAAAGAAAGAACAACAAAAGGGAAAATGAAACGCAGAAACAAAGCAAAAAGGGGTTGGAAGAACAGAAAGATTCCAACAGAGGGGCTTTCCAAAGGTGACAAAGTGCAACTGATATATCAACAGCTGGGGGCAAATCAACAAACCGAGGATTACTACACTGTCAGCAACATACTATCATTAGAGCATGCTGAAATTGAACACCAGAAAACAAAGAAGAGGATCACAGTCAGAGGAGACAAATTGAGGCCCTACAAGCACCAACCACCATAAAAGAAAGCCTCAATGTCAAGCTAGTGACAATAAAAGAGCGCTCCATGGGAGGCAACCCATGCTTTAAGATTCATGTCATTTTAAATTCAATAAGTTATGATCATTTGAGCATGAATTCTTTTCTCTTTTCATGAACATGTCCATTGACTACATGCACTGTTATGAAACATATACTAAGTTTAGTGTGCCTCCAAACACACTAAACCAATATTACAAAGAATTTTGTTTCACATGCTTAAAATGTTTTGATAGAGCATATGGCCGAACACTAAGTTTGGTGTCCACATAGCTTCATGAAAATTTGAAACTCATGCATCAATAATCATACATTTGTTATTTTCCAAAACCTTATAAATAGAAAAATTCTTATTCGGTAATGAAGGTATTAATTGTGATGTACCCTTTAACAAGAAACAAGTTTGGTGTTCATCAAACCTTGATGCACCGATTCAAGGATACAATTAATCCTTCATGAAAAAAAAAAAGAAAAAGAAAGTGCAATGGAAACAATTCTTATGAACATTTAACGTTTGAACTTCACTAATTGGAGGAAGAGACTCATTTTCTTTATACATTACCAAACATTAAGTTTGGTGTCCTCCAAAGAGAAGTGTCACGGTTCAAATAAGATAAGAATTGATGGTTCACATAGTTTTAATAAAAAGAACACTCTTGCTACGGATGGATAAGACTAATGTATGTTGTCTTATTGTGATGACTAGAAGGTCAAAGAATCTTCAATGAAAAAGACAAGACAAAGGAAAGTATAGCATGAGGACAAAATCCCATCACATGCTTCAAGAAAGAAATCTGCCACTCCTTGAGAATGATCACGGCAAAGGCAAGGGAAGGAGCAAACTTTGTCTTCATTCATCCATACATGCATACCTTTGATCTCCATAAGTCTAATTGCATCCCAACCCTTCATTGCTCATTTAAAAGCATACCACCTTCAAGCCATGCACATGACCGAATCACTCCTCAACATAACAAACTTTGTGCAACCTTTCTCTTACTTTAAACTCCAACCACTTAAACTTCTCTTCATAATTTCTTGTCATTGCAAGTCCGGTCCTAATTTCTCTTTCCTCCAAACACACATCAAACTCTCCAACATTCTTCACATTCCCTCTCAACCAACCAAGTGATCATGGCATCCTCCTCAAGAACCAAACGACGAAAAGGAAAAGATCCAATAGTGGAAGAAGAAACACATGAATATGACCAACGGAGGTTCAAGTCTTGGTTTCATCAAATGCAAATTCAATGGATGAACGAGAAAAGAATCTATCCTGAAATTCCATTCATGTTGCCGGATGATGGATGTCAAGAAATGAAGAACAAAATCCGGAAGAGGAGATGGGAGGAACTTGCATCACCAGCCACCCGAATCAATGCCAATATCATAAGAGAGTTCTATGCAAATGTCCCAAGGCTTGACATGCGTCAGCCCCCAACGTACAAGAGCTATGTACGGGGGGTGGAAGTAGACTTTAGCCCAGATGCAATCAAGAAAGTTTTGAAACTAAAGTCAGTCCGCTTTGATGAACCGGGATACCAACAAAGATTGAATGAGGATCAAGATTATGAGGAGATTGCGAGAGACATTTGTTTTGAGAACTCAGAATGGGAAGGAGATAACAAGAACAGATACAAGTTCCTGAAGAGATGTAACCTCACTCCGGAAGCAAAAGGATGGTATGAGTTGATGAAAAGATCAATTCTGGGCACTGTGAACACCTCAGAAGTTAACAGAGAGAGAGCCGTAATGCTGCATTGTATCATGGTGGGTGGAGAGATAAGAGTTCATGAAATCCTTGCAAGAGACATTCAAAAGCTAGCTGAAAAGAATTCGGCCGGATCTTGGTTGTACTATCCAAGTACCATTTGGAGGTTGTGTGCAAAGGCTAAAGTTCCATTGGAAGAGGAGAATCCAATGTGGTTAAGCCAAGGCATGCCCATAACCATTGAACGAATGATGATGCCCCTTGAAGCACATCAAGGCCGAAGACCACATGGAGGAAGGGAAAGAGAAGAGCCAATGGAAGAAGATGAGCCACACATAGAAGAAGAGCCACAAGAGGAGGAGGAACAGCCACACTTTTTCCCACATGGTAATATGGATATGACTCAAATGCAAGAAGCAATAGGAAGATTGTCTCAACAGTACACGAGAATCCAAGAAAGGCAAGAGGAATACCATTCTCTGTACATGAAGAACCAACAAGCACAAGAAGAAAGAGAGCTAAGAATAATGAGCAAACAAAGTGAATTCGAGTCAAGATTCCTTGTGATGCAAGAAGAACATGCCTTTCAATCTCATGAATCTTTTGGGAAGTTGGAACAAATGCAAGCTGAAAGTTTGAAGGCTTTCAAGGAGTTCACAACACTCCAAGATGCAAGGTATGAAGTACAAGCCGATTACAACGTCAATAGCCAAATCAAACTAAACTATATTGGAGAACATTTGCACAACATGGATCCGACGTTCCCAACCTTTGATGAATTCTTCAAAATGAGAAGTGAGGTAGAAGTAAGCAGGGCTATGAGACTTGAAGATAGAGTGGAGGAGGCTATGAATAAGGCTGGCTTTTGGCAAGATCAACAGGCACCAAACAAGGATGGTGGGAACACTAGCAGCCAAGTGTATGAAAGGAGAAAGAAAAGGCATGACAAATGAAAGGTGGACTTGCTCCTTGTTCAAAGAAAAAAAGCATGCATTCTATCTGTTCTAAGTTGTCTTTGCATTTCTAAGTAGTCCTTTTTAATTAAAAGTCTTTGCATTATGTTTGTTTCTTTTAAAATAAGTAGGCTAGTTTATGTGTGTGCTTGTGTGTTTATTTTCACTTGACAAAAAGCATGTTTGTCCCCTGCACTTTTAATTCAATAAAAGAACAGTTTGAATGTGAAGCAAGATAGTCTCTGTTAGATAGAAGTAGAATAAAAGTAAGTGGTGGTATGTGTGTGATTGTATATTAGCTCACTTTTAGTGAATAAAGAGCCAGGATATCTCCTTCTAAGTAAAGAGTGGCTTACTGTCTATGAATCTCAATTGAATTAAATTCCTTGGTTAGAAAGAAAAACAAAAAAAAAAGGAGGAAAGAAAAAAAAAGGATAGCCAAAAAAGTGGCAAAACAAAAGAAAAACAAAAAGAAACAAAGCTGGACACCAATAGCTTGAACCTTAGAATATATGTCTGTGGTGTCTTTGTATTAGGATCTGCTTGGATTATTAGGCTCTTTGGAGTGCATCAACACTTGGTGACTTGGGTTAACTAACCCGGGATCATCAGCTGAAAGTCCACTATCAAGAGCAACTTAACTACAAGGCATTTAGTAACCCAATGAGGTGCTGGGCATCAATGTTCTAAGAAGGAATGTAAGCCAAGTGTCTATAGTGAATAATGTGTCAAGTATAAAATAAAGAAAATGAACTTGTTACACATGACACTCAAATAAAGCTTATGAACAAAAGTAATAGCCAAGGATAAAGGAATAATGAGATGTCATAGCAGTATGTCACTTGAAGCTTGAAGGAGACTTTCTAGGCCTAGGAGTCAATAAGAAGTGAGTATTGGCATATCCACACAAAACCCCATGAACTATCAATAATACTCTGCTAGCATGAACATCCTCTTCTATTTCATTCTTTCTTCTCAATAAATCTTTTCTTGCTTGGGGACAAGCAAGCTTTAAGTTTGGTGTTGTGATGACAAGTCATCCTAGCCTATTTTAGCTAGTCTTTTTCTTTTGTTTTCATTAGAATTATGCACTTTCTTGAGCTACAAGCAAGCTAATTGAGTAGATTTTCATGTTTCCCTTGATTGAACCAACCATATATGAATTCATGCCATTTCATGAGGTTTTATGCTATATTTGTTGCATATTATGAAAGATTGAATATCTCATGATTTTGAGCATAGCTTTGATGAGTTTGGTTGATTAATGATAGGTGAAGAAGGCTTGGAGAAAGGTTGAAGCAAGAAGGAATGGCTAGGAGTGAAGAGAGGATAATGGAATAAGTGAAATTGAACCAGGAAGCAAGAAGCTGGACCTAAAGTTAGCATCAAACTTTTGCACAAACTTTTGGTTGAAAAGTTAGCCCCAACGTTAGCCCCCTAACTTGGAGGCTAACGTTGGAACTTGAAAATTCTCCCCTGGGCTTCAAAAGTTTGCGCCAACGTTAGCCCCCTAACTTTGAGGCTAACGTTGGCACATGGATTTCTCCCCTGGGCACCAAAAGTTTGCGCCAACGTTAGCCCCCTAACTTTGAGGCTAACGTTGGCACATGAATTCCTCCCTGGCCATCCAACGTTTGCGCCAACGTTAGCCCCCTAACTTGGAGGCTAACGTTGGCACATGAATTACAATGGGGAAGGAACAAAAGTTTGCGCCAACGTTAGCCCCCTAACTTGGTGGCTAACGTTGGCGCCACTAGCACACAAGGCATTGCCAACCTTAGGGTCAAAGTTAGACCCCTAACGTTGGCACCAACGTTCATACCAGCAAATTGTGCTGGCTGCTATGAAAAGTTGGAGCCAAAGTTAGACCCCTAACTTTGGCTCAAACTTTTGGTCCAACTTTTGCTAACCTCAAAACCGGTTCAATTGGTTCACTTCGGTTCTTCTCCAAACTTCAAGAGCAATCAACCAAGGCCTCTTTCAACCCAATTCCACCAAGAGCAAAGGCCCAACTCAAGGCTTGAAGATCATTGGAAGAAAGTGTATAAATAGGATAGAATTCAAGTTCTTCGGGGAGCTTTCTTTTGGAATTTTCATAATAGTTTTCGGAGAGCTTTGGGTATTGAGTGATCTTTAATTTCTTTGTCTTGGGGAAGGAGAATTCACTTCTCTTCCTCTTAGTTTTATTGCTTTCAATTTCAATTACACTTGTCTTGGATCTTGGATTGGAGAATTGAAGAAATTCTGTTTCAATCTCAATCTTGGATCTCTCTGCTTTACTCACTGCATAATTGAATTTAATTTTCTGTTAATTGCTCTTCATCTCTTTTTCTTTGCAATTTACATTTTCTTTGCAATTGTTCTTGTTGGATCTAGGAAGGCATTGAGATCTAGACTTGGTTTTCTAGTCTCTGGGCCCTGAGATCTCAATTTTACATTCTCTGTTTCTTGCTTTTAATGTTCATTTACTTTACTGCTTCAAGATCCGTTTCAATCCCCATTCCCTTCTTCTCTTTTGTCTGATGCAATTTAACTTTTCCTTGTTTAATTTCTGCAAATCCACATCCCAATCCCCTTTACATTTCAAGAAATTTACATTCCTTGCACTTTAAGATTCCGCAATTTACATTTCTTGCACTCTAAGTTTCTGCCATTTAATTTCTTATTCCTTAAGATTCAGCAATTTAATTTCCTGCACTCTTTACTTTCATGCAATTTACATTCTGCAAATCACAAATCACCCAACCAACACTCGATTCGCTTGACTAAATCAACCACTAAACTAAAATTGCTCAATCCTTCAATCCCTGTGGGATCGACCTCACTCCCGTGAGTTTTTATTACTTGATGCGACCCGGTGCACTTGCCGGTTAGATTCGGGTGTTTTGGGAGAGATTCGTTTCTCCACCAAAATATCTCATCAACGAACCAACAACTATGTTTATACATCTCTCAGACGGCTAATCCACGACTTCATTGGGGACTTCTCAAGACACCAATTCAGCCGATTTCTAGGGAGATTAGGGTCTCCATGTTATAGGCTAGAATCCAAAAAAGCAGCATTCTCTGATCCAGAGGATTCGACCTTGTCTGTGGCATGTTGATTAGGATCGCTAAGAGAATGAACTGCTAGAGCTTCACCCTCCGTCAGATTGAATGACCACGGGCAATGGCATTTGATTTGTAGCAGAGAAGATCAATGACCACGGGCAATGGCTTTGATCACGTACAGCCTGCCATGGAAGAAGATCATTCACAAGCAAGGAAGACAGTAATACCAGAGTTAATTCAGAAAGACAAAGCAACTCCAATCCTTAACCCTATTCCTATCAGTATTTTCTACCTCTTTTGCTTTATTCCTTTCATACATTACTCTTACAACTCCATATATGACAAAAATCAACAACCTTCTGATCTGCCTGACTAAGACCTGCAAGATAACCATAGCTTGCTTCAAGCCACAATCCTCATGGGATCGACCCTGACTCGCTCAGGTATTACTTGGACGACCCAGTACACTTACTGGTACAATAGTACGAAGGTGTGGGGATTCATGCTACCAACATAGGAGAGGATGAGGATGACTCTGTCATCCTTGGAAGACCTTTCCTAGCCACTGCCAATGCTATCATTGTTGTGGCTAAGGGAGAACTGACTCTACAACTATGGGAGGATCACATCTTGTTCAAGATGCCTCATCCCAATTCTCCCTCAAATAAAAGAGAGATAACTGTGTAACACCTAGTGTTTCAACCCTCTCATTCTGTGCAGAGCTTTACAGATCCCCAAACATCAATTCTAAGTTTGATGTTGGGCAGCCATCAACAAGCTCTAAGCACAAAGGTACTAAGAAGAAAGTACCTAAAGGCTGGAGGGACAAGAAAGTCCCAACTGAAAGCCTCTCACCTGGAATGAGAGTTGTCTTCACAAAGAAGCCAGTCTTACCACATACAGTGAGCCGTATCCTGTCTTTTGAGCATGTGGAGCTCATTCATGAGAAGACAGGAAGAAAGTTCACTGTAAGGGGCAAAAATCTGAGCCCATACTCACCTCCGTAAGGAGCTAACCGTCAAGCTAATGACGTTAAAGAAGTGTTTGTTGGGAGGTAACCCAACTTTATTTAATTATTTTTATCATTTTATTTTTCTTTCAGTTATTTTATTTTTTAGAGTCATGATCATGGGCATCAGTCAGAATAGAGACAGAATTCACAGCAGTAAAAGTAGAACACTCTGGATGAAGTGTTATTAAAAGTTGAACGTCACTCAGGGAGTAGTCCCTGGGCATCCAACACCCCTAATGGGCAGCACTGCTGGCGTTGAATGCCAGCTAGGGAGCAGTCTCTGGGTGTTTAAACGCTAGTGCAAGAGAGCAGGGATTCTTAAATTCCTAGCCTCTTAGGACCAGTGGGTCCCACAGTATCTTCACTTACCCCACTTATTTACACAATTCCCCATACACACTTTCCTATAAACCCTAGCCCAATCACATCCATACCACTTCCCTACAACCATCATAACTCCCACCAACCCCCACCCACTGCAAAATCAAATTTTCCACCCAAAACCCCACCCGTGGCCGAGCTCTATCTCTCCCTCCATCTCCTTCTATTTTCTTCTTCTTCTACTCCATTCTTCTTTTTTCTTTATTTTTGCTCGAGGACGAGCAAAGTTTTAAATTTGGTGTTCGAAAAGCCTAGATTTTTTTCTTTCCATTACCATTCATGGCACCCAAAGTTAGAGAATCCTCTAGAAAGTGGAAAGAAAAGACAGTAGCTACCATCTCTGAATCTTGGGAGATGGAGAGATTCATCACCAAAGAAAAAAGTGATCCCTGAGGTCCCTTTCAAGCTCAAGAAGAATGAGTATCCGGAGGTCCTCTTTTACTTCCTTTCCTTTTATTATTTTTCTGTTTTATGTTATGTTGTATGTTCTCTTGTTCTTGTTGCATGATCATTTGCATTGATGTCTTAAAGTTGTAAACTATTCCATATATCTCTCACCTTACTTAAAAGAAAAAATTTATTTGAAAAGAATTGAGAGATACATGAATTTCAAGTTTAAAATAAGAATAGTTTAATTATGTTGATGTGGTGGCATTGCTTTTGTTTTCTAAATGTATGAGTAAACAGTGCATATTTGAAGTTAAAATTTTAGAATGTTGGCTCTTGAAAGAATAAGGAAAAAGGAAAAGTATTATTGATAATCTGAAAAATCCAAAAGTTGGTTCTTGAAGTAAGAAAAAATAGCAAAAAGCAAAAGAAAAAGCATGTTGCAAAAGAAAAAAAAATTTAATGCATGCAAAAAAGAAAGAAAAAATTGGGGAAAAAATAAATAAATAAATAAAGAGAAAAATCCATTACTTTCCAAAAATGCAGGAAAAGGAAGGCAGATTGAAAAAGCCAATAACCCTTTGAACCAAAAGGCAAGGGTAAAAGGATCCAAGGCTTTGAGCATCAATGGATAGGAGGGCCCAAAGGAATAAAATCCTGGCCTAAGCGGCTCAAACAAAGTTGTCCCTAACCATGTGCTTGTGGCGTAAAGGTGTCAAGTGAAAAGCTTGAGACTAAGCGGTTAAAGTCGTGATCGAAAGCAAAAAGAGTGTGCTTAAGAACTCTGGACACTTCTATCTGGGGATCCTAGCAAAGCTGAATCACAATCCGAAAGGGTTTACCCAGTTAAAGTGTTTGTGAAATTTATATATCCGGTGGTAATACTGGAAAACAAAGTGCAAGACTCTAAAAGCTGTGTTCAAGAATAAAAAAGAACTTAACTAGGAGAGTCAATAATATTATCTAGATTCTAAGTTCCTAAAGAAGCCAACACTTCTAAGTTTCAATGGATAGTGAGATGCCAAGACTATTCAGAAGTAAAAAGCTACTAAGCCCCGCTCATCTAATTGTAACTGAGCTTCATTAGAAACTCTAAACTTTATTGTATCTTAATTTTCTTTTCTATCCTATTGTGTTTTTAGTTGCTTAGGGACAAGCAACAGTTTACTAGGACATCCTCTAGTAAGCCATATGGCTTCTTCATTGTCTTGTCTACCATCTCTAATGAGATGTTTGCAGCTTGTACCTCAAGGATTCCCAGCTTCTCCATTACAGAGAGTGGCATGAGGTTCATGCTTGACCCTAGGTCACACAAAGCCTTCTCAAAGGTCATGGGCCCTATGGTGCAAGGAATCAGAAAGCATCCAAGATCTGGAAGCTTCTTAGGTAGCTTCTTGATAAACCACTATTTTATGGTTTATCTTGTGCTAATTTGAATGGTTTTTATCATCTTTTCACCCACTTATTCATATGATTCGCATGGTTTTACAATTCCTTTCTGGATTTATTCTATGATTGAAAACTTGCTTCCTAAAGCTTTAAATTGTGTATTTTAATTTCTCCTTTATACCATTCGATGTCGTGATCTGTGCGTTAAGTGTTTCAGGCTTTATAAGGCAGGAATGGCTTAGAGAATGGAGAGAAAGCTTGCAAAAATGGAAGGAGCACAAGAAGTAAAGGAGACAACCAGCGAGAAGTGACGCGCACACATGGCTCACGCGTGCACGCAAAACGGAGAAAATTACAGGGATGCGTACGCGTGCTTGACACGTACGCGTGGAAGCAGATTAGCACAACGACGCGAGCATGCGCCTGACGCGCACGCGTGGAAAGGGAATTCGGCCAGTGACGTGAACGCGTGGACGACGCGTACGCGTGGCATGCGCAATCTGCAGAAAATTTAGAAAACGCTGGGGGCGATTTCCGGCCATGTTTTGACCCAGTTTTTGGCCCAGAAATGCAGATTAAAGTCAAGGAACATGCAGAGACTCAACACGTTCTCATAATTCACAATTTTAGGTCTAGATGTAGTTTTTAGATAGAGAGGCTCTCTCCTCTCTCTTAGGATTTAGGATTAGGATTCCTCTTAAAGGATCTAGGATTTCTTCTTCTCAGTTTTCAGGTTAAATGTTCCTTTTATTTATTTTCTCAATTTGGTTTATGAATTCTTTATGTTTAGATTGATTTTCTATTTAATACAATTTGAGGTATTTTAGGTTTATGATTTTTAATTTAGCTTTTACATTCTTAGCTTGAATTGATTAATTGGAGGCATTTGAGTTATCAAAAGCCTTGTGATTGATAATTGTTATCTTTGCTGATTGATTTGTATTCCAATAACTCTAGTCTTTTCCTAGAAATTGACTAGGACCCGAGGAATCAAATTGATTCATCCATTTAACTTACCTTCATAGTTAGAGGTTAACAAAGTGGGAGCAAAATCCAATTCACATCACAATTGATAAGGATAACTAGGATATGACGTCAAGTTCTCATATCTTGCTAAGAACTTTATTAGTTATTATTTTATTTTCCTTGCAATTTTCTCTTCCTATTTCTCAACCCAAAACCCCAATTTACAGGACTCATAACCAATAATAAGAACACCTCCCTGCAATTCCTTGAGAGACGACCCGAGGTTTAAATACTTCGGTTATCAATTTTAAAGGGGTTTGTTACTTGTGACAACCAAAACTTTTGTATGAAAGGACTCTTGTTGGTTTAGAAACTATACTTGCAACGAAGATTTATCTGTGAATTTCTAGACCACGCAAAAGTTCTATCGTCAAAATGGCGCCGTTGCCGGGGAATTGCAACTGTGTGCCTTATTATTGGTTATTGTAAATATTTTATTTTGCTTGTTTATTTGATTTTATTTTTGTTTTTAATTTTTATTAGTTGCTATGAGTTCTCACCCCCATCGCTTTGAGTTTGGTTCTAATAATGTTGAAAGAAATAGAAGCTATAACAGGAACATGCATCAAGGTCAAAACAATCAGAGATGGACGGAGCCACGAGGATTTGATCAACCCTTTAGGCAACAACACCTTCCAAACTACCTTGGACAACGACCATTTAACAATGCATGTCGAGACAATAGTTATGGTGGACCCCCTTGTAATTACCGACAAGCCCCACCATATGACTATGAACCACCTCCTCAACACAGATTTGAACCACCATACTCACAAGCCCCCTACTACCAAACACCATCACATGATTCTAACCTTTATCCACCATATCAACCACCCTATGATCCATATGAGCCATACATAGATCCACCCCAATTCCAACCCAATTACTCCCAAGAACCACCACCTCCATATCCATCAATCCAAGAGCATTATGATCCAACTTATGATATCCGAGCAGAACAAGAGTCAAGGGATCGTCTCAAGGAAACAATGGATCAATTTCAAGCAACCCTGCGTCAATTGGACCGAGCGATAGGCCGAACAGCACCCGAAGCTTTCATGGATAAAGAATCTCAACTTGAGAACACGGAATTAAAGTGTGCTGTGCAACAAGTAGAAAAGATGGAGAGTGATGAACCACCACATTCTTATAATGAACCACCCTCTTATCATGAACCTTTCCTCCCAAATAATGAGCCCTCACATCCACCTCAACCTTCAATGCATGATACTATTGGTGTTCTTCTTCAAGGGCAAAGATAGATGAAACGGGGAGTACTAAAATTCACGACTACCTTTACTGAGGTAATAAATCGATTAGCTTCCCAACATCTGAGCACTCAAAGTACTCCCATGGCTACATGTCGAGAATCAAAAGAAGAGCGTAGAATGAAGGAAACACTGGAAACTCTGGTGGACAATGAGGAACATGGCTTTGTATTGGAACAAGTGGAGGAAGCCATAACAGTTGCAGAGGAAGAAGTGGTTGAAGATTTAGGAGATGCTGAACCTCCATCGGAATCTAAGATTGTAGAGTACCCCTCCAATAAGATTGAAATTGATGTCAAGAAGGCCAGTGCACAACCTCCATGGCATATTCCTTATGAAGACTTAGATGGGATAGATCAAGAAGTAAGCTCCCTTAGTGATAAGAATCATGCATCAAGTCCTCATAGTGATAAATCTACATCCGCAAACGCACTCCTTGAGTATGAAGACTCTTCTTTGATTGAGTCTGCAAATGATGTGGAAGTAGAAGCCCTTCGAAAAGGATGGACGGGAGTTGAGTACGCTTTGTCAAGAACGTTGGAGACTTCTCCACTTAGGTTGTCATCTACTCCTTCACTTGAGTGGGTAAAACTTATCTCTGTTTGTCTTCCTATCCCACTTGAGTACGGTATTCTTGAAACGGACGGCCAACTTAGGAACCTTTGTGGCATTAAGCGTAAGAGAAGAATGTTTAGTGATTGGAGTTGCAAATCAAGGCTTATCAAAGTTGATACTTCAAGAAAAAGATGTAAGGACTCAACTAGTGATAATTTGGTTAGATCTAAAAGAAGAGTTTGGTACTCCATAGAGAATTCAGAGTTTTTGTCACCCAGATGGAACCATGATGATCAACTTGAAGACGGGTGCAGAAACAAGATTTGGGATCCAGGCATATATGAGGATCAAATTTGGGAGCACAAAACTTGTGACAAACTCCATCAAAGCTTGAGAAATTTACTTGGTATTGATAGAGCTTATTGGAAGTCCAAGCATTGGTGGAAGTTTCAGGATGAGTTCAAGTACAAGCCACCATGACAAGGAGCTCACCAAATGTCCAACTTAAGGACTTTAACTAAAAGTGCTAGGTGGGAGACAACCCACCATGGTATGATCGTTCCTTTTTAATTTTAATTTTATTTCGTTTTGTTTGTTTTAAAGTTTTGTTTTATTCTTTTGAACCTGAAATTATTCATAACCTCCATATCAGCATTTGCATTCTGCATTCTACATATTGCATACTGCATAAAAAAAAAAAAAAGCACGCACGCGACGCGGCAGCGTCGCTGACGCGTCCGCGTCACAGGTGCGTTAGGAAGAAAAGCAAATTGGACAGAAAGTCACGCGAAAGCGTGGCTGGAGGCGTGCCTTAGGCACAAACATGCCCACGCATCCGCATCAACCACGCGTCTGCGTCATTTGCGAAATAGCCTCCCCACGCGTCCGCGTCACCCACGCGAATGCGTTGCCCTGTCAAATCAACGTAAAGAGATGTATGACAGAGAGTTATGATGGAATGGGGCTGGTACTGTGCTAGAGGCACAAAATCACCCCACGTGTACGCGTCTTTGATGCGTGCGCGTCATTTCGCTTTTAGACCACCCACGCGTACGCGTCGCATGGCGAAAACAGATCTCACGCGCACGCGTGCCTTGCGCGTGTGCGTCACATCCCGATTTTACACTCCCTTCTCCTTTCTTCCGTCATTCTCTTTATTGCATTTAATTACTTTTCTTTCTTCAACAATTTTTCTCTTTCATACTTAGTTATTTATGGTTTCTTTCTTCTCTTTTTCTCCGTGCATTATTTTATATTGGTGTTGGAGATTTATTTGGGTCATATATTATTATACTTGAGCTTTTGGATATCATCAAGAGTGCTTTGACAATTAATATTAACTTTTAGGTTGCATGCATGTTCAGATTTAATATTTTCCCTAACATATTTTACATGCATACCAAGTATTTGTGAAAAAAGCCCGTATGACATTGTGCATTTTTAATTACCCTATTCTTCTACTCCACTGCCTGTTTTTCCCAAAACCCTTGCAACTCTTTTTATTCATTGAAATTAATTGTCAATACAAACTTTATTAGTTTGTTACGAGTTATAATACATTTTTATTGATGCTTGATCTGTGCTACTCATGCACTTGCCAGCATGCTAATCAACATCTTGTATCTACTTACCATAATATGCCCTTGCTATATTTCCATTGATGAACTGATCACATGTAGTCGCGACCATGTGTTCACGACATCCTTCTTTACCTTGGCATTAATTATCACTTGTACTGTCCTTCTCCTTGCTTTAACCCTTGATTTTACATGTTACCTTCCTTTTCCCTCTTCAGGATGGCTACCAAGAAGGGTAAAAAGAAAGCTACTCCCAAATCACCGGCAAGGAAAGGAACAAAAAGAGCATTAGTTGTGGAGCCACCCGTCCACTTGTACATCTTAGCATACACCGAGAACGGTGCAATCTTTAAGTGTGGAGAGGTCGATACCGATCTCCATGGATTAGTTATTCTCTTCTCAACACCAATGTCTTATTTTCTTTATTAGTTCATTGTTGCATTGCATAATAGATTGCATGTGTAGTTGATTGTTTGCATTTACGTACTACTTGGTTAAAAAATAATAAGTCTTTCTAGGACCCTATTTTTGAAAAAAAAATTTCACTAATTTAAAATCAAAATTTTTGTATTAAACTTGTTTGAAGTTGTATTTGGAACATGGTTTTTGAGCCAAAGACCATACAACCCGTGAGATTTTGAGCTTATTTATATGCTTACATTATTTAACCATAAATTTTTATTATTGTGTGTTTTCTTCTCTATGATTACAATCTTTGCTTTGTTCCATTCTATATGTCTATTATTTAGTGTATTTACATGCTTGCATATGATTGAGGCCATTATTTGTTATTAGCTCACTTATCCCAAATAAGCCTACCTTTTACATCACCCTTGTTAGCCACTTTGAGCCTTTTTATCCCCATTTATTCTGTTCTATAACCACATCACTAGCCTTAAGCAGAAAAATAATTAAATATACCAATTGAATCTTTGGTTAGCTTAAGATAGAAATTGTGTGTTAATTAAGTATGGGAAGATTGTGGGAACAAGGGTTAATAAGGGAATGTGTCATGATAAAATAATGGAAATTTGGGTACCTACTCATGTGAAACTATAAAAAAATTAAAAATCTATGTGCATTGATAAGCTATGTTTATTTTCATGCTAAAATAAATAAATAAATATTCAATAAATATTTAAATAAATAAAGGGAATAAAATTACCCCAATGTTAAGCTTTAATAGAAAGATCAATGCACATGTGATAAAAGTAAAGAAATATCAAAAATTTGGTACATGAGTATGTGGTACAAAAGTGGGAATTATGGGTAGCTAGGTATGATTTTAGAATTACATAGAGTATATGTGTGTGTTAGGTGAAAGCTTAGGTTAGTCAAAGATTCATATTATAGCTCACTTGGCCATACATATATCCTCACCCTTACCTTAGCCCCATTACAACCTTGAAAAGACCTCATGATATTTGTATTAATATACTAGATATTTGTTGATTGGTTAGATGAAGAACAAAGTTTAGAAAGCATGATTAGGGAAGAGTAGAGTGATTGACCCTAGACACTTGAGAACTAAAGTGATATATACTACCAGTGAGGGTTCAATGCTTGATTTTATGTTCCCTGCTTTCATGAGCTCTCTTCTTACAAGTTTACTTGCTTTTTATTGTACGATTTAAATTAGTGGAAATTGGTTTGTATTTGTTTTGCAAAACTTGTTTGCTTTTAACCAAGTAGGTAGAATCATTTTAGCATATAGTTGCATTTATATTTAGGTTGCATTTCATGAGTCTTACTGTCCCTTATTAATTCTCTTTGTCTCCTTAAGCTTAGCATGAGGACATGCTAATGTTTAAGTGTGGGGAGGTTGATAAACCACTATTTTATGGTTTATCTTGTGCTAATTTGAATGGTTTTTATCAGCTTTTCACCCACTTATTCATATGATTCGCATGGTTTTACAATTCCTTCCTGGATTTATTCTATGATTGAAAACTTGCTTCCTAAAGCTTTAAATTGTGTATTTTAATTTCTCCTTTATACCATTCGATATCGTGATCTGTGCGTTAAGTGTTTCAGGCTTTATAAGGTAGGAATGGCTTAGAGAATAGACAGGAAGCTTGCAAAAATGGAAGGAGCACAAGAAGTAAAGGAGACAACCAGCGAGAAGTGACGCACACGCATGGCTCACGTGTGCGCGCAAAACGGAGAAAATCACAGTGACGCATATGCGTGCTTGACGCGTATGCGTGGAAGCAGATCAGCATAACGACGCGAGCGCGCGCCTGACGCGCACTCGTGGAAAAGGAATTCGGCCAGTGACGCGAACGCGTGGACGACACGTACGCGTGGCATGTGCGATCTGCAGAAAATTCAGAAAATGCTGGGGGCGATTTTGGGCCACGTTTTGACCCAGTTTTTGGCCCAGAAACGCAAAATAAAGTCAAGGAACATGCAGAGACTCAACACATTCTCATAATTCACAATTCTAGGTCTAGATGTAGTTTTTAGAGAGAGAGGCTCTCTCCTCTCTCTTAGGATTTAGGATTAGGATTCCTCTTAAAGGATCTAGGATTTCTTCTTCTCAATTTTCAGGTTCAATGTTCCTTTTATTTATTTTCTCAATTTGGTTTATGAATTCTTTATGTTTAGATTGATTTTCTATTTAATACAATTTGAGATATTTCAGGTTTATGATTTTTAATTTAGCTTTTACATTCTTAGCTTGAATTGATTAATTGGAGGCATTTGAGTTATCAAACTCCTTGTGATTGATAATTGTTATCTTTGCTGATTGATTTGTATTCCAATAACTCTAGTCTTTTCCTAGGAATTGACTAGGACCTAAGGAATCAAATTAATTCATCCATTTAACTTACCTTCATAGTTAGAGGTTAACAAAGTGGGAGCAAAATCCAATTCTCATCACAATTGATAAGGATAACTAGGATAGGACGTCAAGTTCTCATATCTTGCTAAGAACTTTATTAGTTATTATTTTATTTTCCTTGCAATTTTCTCTTCCTATTTCTCAACCCAAAACCCCAATTTACAGGACTCATAACCAATAATAAGAACACCTCCCTGCAATTCCTTGAGAGACGACCCGAGGTTTAAATACTTCGGTTATCAATTTTAAAGGGGTTTGTTACTTGTGACAACCAAAACTTTTGTATGAAAGGACTCTTGTTGGTTTAGAAACTATACTTGCATACGCACACCCCTGTTTTCTCCTACTTTACTTCTTTTTTCCTCCTTTCTCTACTTCTTCTCTTTCTTTCTCTTCCACCCCTCTCTTCTCTTACTTTAGCCCTCTTCTCCACTTGTTCCACTTTGTTTTATTTGCATTTCATTTTTTATTTTGGTATTTATATTGATCTTAGTTTAGTTGTTTGTTAATTAAATAAGTTGCAAGTGTTTGCTTAATATTGATTCGGTTGCTTGATTGAATTTTATCCATGCACTTATACTTTGCCTTAAGTTACTAACACCTAATTGGATTTGCACATTTACATGTTGCATATTAGATGAAATTTTTATAAGTGCATAATGAATTTAGTGAATTGAGTTGAACTACTTACTCATCACGGTTCATAAGTGAATATAATCACATAACAAGACACTTGTTCCTTGTTAATGCATTGCATTTTTTTAGTTGACTAGACTTGATTCTTATCAAGACTCACTTTTTGAAACAAGTACCTTATACATGTGATTATTTCATTATTCCTAAAAATGAATAAGTAGTCTCTTTTCATCATTGAATTGGTTATTGTTAATTGTGCCATTTTCTATCAATTTTGCACTTTCACCTGCACAATTTCAATATCCAAATATCTCAAATACTCAATTCACTTTAGTTGTGGTCACCTAGGTTTATTTGTGCCTTGTCTCATGCTTATTCTCTATTTGCAACCTAGGCCACTTAATTGAGGATACATGCTATTTCTTTTGCTTTTGTGGTTATTGTTTTAACTGACCAATGTTTCCGGCCACGTATTCACACGAACCCAAGTAGACACGGGCGTTTGTTAAGCACATGGTCCTAGTATGATGAACAGAGCTGATTGTCACTGATCATCATATTCACCATGTTGAAGAATGAGTATACATCTTAGAAATAAATCAAACACGGATCGAAGAAGAAACAGTAATACTTTTATTAATTCATAGGACTCAGCAGGGCTCCTCCCCTCAACCTAGGAGGTTTAGAAACTCATAATAAAAGGAAAATACAATGTAAAATAAAAGTCTCGAATAACATAAATCTAATCCCTTAAATACTAAACAAATGACTAGTAAGGGTAAATCAGTCTTTTTATTGCTAAAATCTACTTCTGGGGCCCAGTTGGTGAGTGTTTGGGCTGAGCTTTAATGAGATCCACGCGCTAAGAGGCCTCTAGGGTGTTGAACACTAGCTAGAAGGTCTTCTCTAGGCGTTTAGATGCTGGGCTCTGCCCTTTGGGCGCTGGACGCCTGGAAGGGGGCAGGAGGCTGGTGTTAGACGCCAGTTTTGGGCCTTCTAATCTGAAGCAAAGTATGAGCTATTATATATTGTTGGAAAGCTCTGGAAATCAGATTTCCATATCCATTGAGAACGCTTTATTTAGATCTTTATAGCTCCAGAAAAGCTCTTCCGAGTGCAAGGAGGTCAGATCCAAACAGCATCTACAGTGCTTTCTCTGTCTCTGAATCAGATTTTCGCTCCAGCTCCTCAATTTCAGCCAGAAATTACCTGAAATTGTACAAAAACACAAAAACTCAAAGTAGAATCCAAAAATGTGAATTTAACACTAAAACCTATAAAAACTTAATAAAAACTAAACAAAAGATGATAAAAACTATATGAAAATGATGCCAAAAAGCGTATAAAATATCTGCTCATCATTAAGCTTCCAAATTAACGGAGGCTACCAAACACGAGACCCTCTGCTACAATAATACCTAGCCAAAGTGAAAGAACTGATGCTTGAGTTTGATAGAGTAACCGTCCAACATATTCCCAGGGAACGGAATGCATGGGCCAAATTATTCTCAAAGCTAGCAAGCACCAAACCAGTCCTGGAAAACCGATCACTAATTCAGGAGGTTATCAAGTCACCGTCTGTCTCAATCACGACCTCGTTCAACCTCCCCATCATCGGCCGACGCTCTTGGACCTTCTCGATCCTCCAATTCCTCAGAAATGGGACCCTACCTATGGATCCTAAGGAAGAAAAATGCTTAAAGTGGGAAGCAGCAAAGTACACTACGATAGTAGGGAAACTTTACAGGTGCAGATTATCATAGCCCCACTTCAAATGCGTGGAACTGGGAGACATGGACTACATACTTCACAAAATCCACGAAAGATGTTGTAGCCATCATGTAGGGGGAAAAACCCTAGCCCAAAAGGTTATCTGGGCAGGGTATTTCTGGACCTGCATCATAAAAGATTCCTTCCAACTAGTAAAAAACTATAACAAGTGCCAAATTCACACCGACCTCCACCAGGTCGCCCCCCACCAACTTAGCAGCATAACAACTAATTAGCCTTTCGGAACCTGGGGAATCGACCTCGTTGGACCCTTCCCCATGGCTCCCGGGCAGCTCTGATACCTCATCATCGCCATTGACTACTACACTAAGTAGATCGAGGCCAAGGCCTTAGCCTCCATCATGGCCACCCAGTGTCAGAAGTTTTCTAGAGACAAGTTATAACCCGATTTGGAATTCTCGAGATCGTAATCTCGAATATCGGGACCCAATTTCTGGACAAACAGTTTAGAAAATACTTGGAAAGACTCGGCATCTCCCAGCGGTTCAGTTTGATAGAGCATCCACAAACAAACAGAGAAGTAGAATTGACCAACAAGAAAATAGTAAAAGGCCTCAAGAAGAGGCTCGACGAGGCCAAAAGACTATGGATTGAGGTGATCCAAGTAATACCTCAGGTGAGTGAGGGTCAATTCCACGAGGATTGTCGGATCGAGCAAGCAATAGTTATCCTGTTGGACATAGTCAGGCAGACAGTAAAAGATGGTTGTTGGTGAAAATGCATAAAACAAGATAATAAAGAAAGCAGTAAAGAATTGGTGTAAAATCAATATAAGAAAACAGTTAACGTCTCGGAGATGTTTATCTTTCCAGATTAAAACTTCTTACTAACTATTTTAACAATGAATAATTCATTCTATGGAAAACTGTAAGTGATTAAACCCTAATTCCTTAGCAATTTAATCTCCTCTGATCCTCTTCAAATGCCATGGCCAGTGGTCATTCAATTCGAATTGGAGGGTGAAGTTCAGAAAACTAGTTTATACCACAAAGGCCCTAATCACCCCAGATTCTGGCTGAACAGATGTTCCATGTCCCCCAACGAGTTGTGGATTAGCCGTCAAAGAGGTGTGTTCTCAAGCTGTAGTTCAGGTGACCTAGGTCAGAGTTTCATCGGAACTCATGTAGAAAAAGGGTCATACTTCCGTACCATCCAGTTTCATTAGATTAAGAACGAGACACACCTTAGAATTGAATCAAACGTATATTAAAATAGAAAAGTAATAGTACTAATCCATAGAAATAAACAGAGCTCATAACCTTAACCAAGAGGTTTAGTTGCTCATAACTTACAGAGGAAAAATGCAGAAGTGAGGAGTCTCCCTCCCAGAGGAGAGATTGAATGTGTCCCCTGGGGAGGAAGGCAGTCCCCTATTTATAGTAAAAACCTCTAAAACTAAACCTAGAATTCAAAATCAAAACAAAATCAAATCTAGATCAAATCAAATCTTTTGATTTGAAACTAAAATAAAATATTGAATTCTAAACCTCAAAGATATTGTTTGAAATTAAAAATTACAAAAAGAAAATAAAATAGGCTAAAAGGTGCTAAATCCACTTGAGAGGCCTAAAGAGGAGTGATTCGGGCTGCTAGGGGCGTTTTACTTCAACAATGGGCGTTAAATGCCCAAAGGGGAGTGTGACGATGCTAATTATGGCCCCCTGCTGGCGTTCAGTGCCAAAATGGGTGTTCAGCACTGAGAGTGGGTAGTTCTGGCGTTCCGATGGGTGTTCAGCGCTGGTTCTGTCCCTCTTCGGTGCTAAACGCCAGGCTCAGTGTTTAGCACCAGCTTTGGCAGTGATTTCGGAAGAAAAGTATAGAATATTATATATCATTGGAAAGCTCTAGAAGTTGGATTTCTAAAGCCATTAAGACCGCGTCAATTGGACCTTTGTAGCTCAAGTTATGCTCGTTGAAATGTAAGGAGATCAGGGTTGACAGCATCTACTATCCTTTCTTCGTTGTTGCACAAAACTTTGCCAAATTTGCCCGAAATTCACCTGAAATCATAAAAACACTATAAACACTCAAAGTAGCATCCAAAGAGGATTTTTAAACTAAAATATAATAAAACTTAATAAAATCTAACTAAAAACAACTAGAAAATACTAGGAAAAAGGGTATAAGATGCTCACGCATCAAGGAACTTGGATCCGTCATCTGGTCGTACCGGACCTCCCCTCAAACTTCGATAGAAGAGACACCTTTTGGCAAACATATGGTCTGGAGGCCATCATCCTGGTAGAAGTAGGGGACCCCAGCCCACAGAGAACCATGGGAAGAAATGACAAAGAAGCAGAACGGGACCTCGCAGACGAGGTCAGGAGTATAGCACACCTACGGGAGCTAGCCCTAAAATAGAGAGTAAGCCTAAGATACAATCGCAGCATGGTACGAGGGGACATTGAACCAGGATACCTCGTCTTACAATGAAATGACAATGGTCTCCCCACTCCTAGTGAACGAAAGCTCACACCCAACTGGGAGGGCCCTGATGAGCGGATAATCTATACGCTTTTTGGCATTCTTTTTAGCATATTTTAGTTACTTTTTATTATATTTTTATTAGTTTTTAAATAAAAATCACATTTTTGGACTTTACTATGAGTTTGTGTGTTTTTCTGTGATTTCAGGTATTTTCTGGCTGAAATTGAGGGACTTGAGCAAAAACCTAATTCAGAGGCTGAAAAAGGACTGCAGATGTTGTTGGATTCTGACCTCCCTGCACTCAAAGTAGATTTTCTGGAGCTACAGAAGCCCAATTGGCGCGCTCTCAATTGCTTTGAAAGGTAGACATCCTGGGCTTTCCAGCAATATATAATAATCCATACTTTGCCCGAGATTTGATGGCCCAAACCGGCGTTCCAAGTTAGCATAAAAATTCTGGCGTCAAAACGCCAGAACTGGCATAAAAGCTAGAGTTAAACGCCCAAAGTGGCACAAAAGCTGGCGTTTAACTCCAAGAAAAGTCTCTACATGTGAAAGCTTCAATACTCAGCCCAAGCACACACCAAGTGGGCCCGGAAGAAGATTTCTGCATTAATTACTTATTTCTGTAACCTTAGGCTACTAGTTCTCTATAAATAGGACCTTTTACTATTGTATTTTCATCTTGGTTCTTCTGGTTACCCCTCTGGGGCCGAAGCCAATGAACACCATTATCACTTTTGTATTTTCAACGGTGGAGTTTTTACACCCCATAGATTAAGGTGAGGAGCTCTGCTGTTCCTCATGAATTAATGCAAAGTACTATTATTTTTCTATTCAACTCAAGCCTATTTCTTCTCTAAGATATACACTCGTTCTTCAACTTGATGAATGTGATGATCCGTGACACTCATCACCATTCTCACCTATGAACGCGTGCCTGACAACCACTTCCGTTCTACATACAAACAAGCTTGAATGTGTATCTCTTGGGTTTCTAATCTAAGACTGGAACCTTCGTGGTATAGGCTAGAACTATTGGCGGCCATTCCTGAGATCCGAAAAGTCTAAACCTTGTCTGTGGTATTCCGAGTAGGATCTGGGAAGGGATGACTGTGACGAGCTTCAAACTCGTGAGTGTTGGGCGTAGTGACACACGCAAAAGGATCAATGGATCCTATTCCAACATGATCGAGAACCGACAGATGATTAGTCGTGCGGTGACAGCGCATTTGGACCATTTTCACTGAGAGGACGGGAGGTAGCCATTGACAACGGTGAAACCCAACATAAAGCTTGCCATGGAAAGTAGTATGAATGATTTTATGGAAGTAATAGGAAAGCAGAGATTCAAAAGGGGCAAAGCATCTCCATACGCTTATTTGAAATTCTCACCAATGAATTACATAAGTATCTCTATTGTGTGTACCAAGTTGTTGGTGCCATTGATGATCACAATTTCGGGCACCAAGTTTTTGGCGCCGTTGCCGGGGAACAAACAATCCCCGCGCAACCAAGTTTTTGGCGCCGTTGCCGGGGATTGTTCGAGTTTGGACAACTGATGGTTCATCTTGTTGCTCAGATTAGGTAATTTTATTTTATGTTTAAGCTTTTTACTTTTTATTTTCGGAAAAAAAAGAAAAAAAATAATATTTCTATTCTATTCTTCAGAGTTTTTAAGAATGAATTCTAGAGTTTCATGATGATTTGTTGAAGTCTGGCTGGTTGTGAAACCATGTCTAAACTTTTGGACCGAGGTTTCAACTTATCATCACAAGAGCTTGTTGATTTCTATCAATTTTGCTATTGAAAGTAATGATCTACTAAAGCTTGGCTGGCCATTGGCCATGTCTAGTGTTTTAGACTGAAGCTTTCATTGAAGGCTTGGCTAGCTAGTAAGCCATGTCTAATTCCTGGACCGGAGTTTTAGACTAACATTGCATGATTCCGGAAATTCTCATTAAAAACTTGAATTCCTTACTTTCTCTTCTTCCAATTAATTTTCAAAAAAAAAATTTTACAAAAAAAATTTAATAAAATCATAAAAAACCAAAAATTTTGTGTTTCTTATTTGAGTCTAGTGTCAATTTTTAAGTTTGGTGTCCTGCATGTTTTATTTATTTCCTCGCATTTTTCGAATATAGGCATTATGTTCTTCATTAATCTTCAAGTTATTCTTGATGATTTCCTTGCTCTGATCTTTAAATTCTCTTGTTTTGTGTGTTTTGTTGTTTCTCATATGCATTCTCAATTTGTTAGTGTCTCTAATATGAAAATTTCTAAGTTTGGTGTCTTGCATGCATTGTTTGTTTGATCTTAGTTTTCATGATTAGTTGCATTTTGATTATTTTTCATCATTAAAAATTCAAAAAAAAATTCAAAATTATGTCTTTTCAAGTCAATAACACAGAGAATTGAAGATTCAGAACATGCAACAGAGGAATTACACAGAAAAAGCTGGGCGTTGAAAACGCCCAGTGAGGAAGGAAAACTGGCGTTTAAACGCCAGCCAGGGTACCTGGCTGGGCGTTAAACGCCCAAAAGGGTAGTATTTTGGGCGTTAAACGCCAGAATGGATACCATTTTGGGCGTTTAACGCCAGGATGGCACAGGAGGGAAGATTTTGTTTTTAATTCAAATCTTTTTCAAATTTTCATAATTTTTCAAAATCAAATCTTTTTCAAATCATATCTTTTCAATCATATCTTTTCAAAATCAAATTCTTTCCATTTTTTTGTATTTTCTAAAATCTTTGCTACAATTAATGATTTAATTCAAAATTTTCAAGTTGTTACTTACCTATTAAGAAAGGATCAAATTTTAAATTCTAGAATCATGTCTTTTAATTTCGTGTTAGTCAAGTAATCAACTTTAATTTTAAAATTTCTTTTTTAAATTGATTTTCAATCATATCCTCTCAATCACATCTTTTTCAAAATAATTTTCAATCATATCTTTTTTTTGTTTCTGATTTCAAATTTTTTTAAAAATCACTTAATTACTTTCTCAATTTTAATTTTCGAAAATCATTTATCAAATTTTCAAAATTTCTTTTAATTATTTCAAAATCTTTCAAAATTTATTTTCGAAAATTCTTTTTCCCCCTTCTCACCTTCTTCTATTTAAGGGACTAGCACTCTTCCTCAATGTGCAATTCGGACTCCCTCTCTCTATAAGTTCGAATTCTCTCCTTTCTACCTCCTCCTTCTATTCTTCTTTTCCTCTGACATCTCAAGGAATCTCTATACTGTGACATAGAGGATTCCATACTTTTTTCTCCTCTCTTTCATATGAGCAGGAGCAAGGACAAAGGCATTCTTGTTGAAGCTGATCCTGAACCTGAAAGGACCTTGAAGAGAAAGCTAATAGAAGCTAAAGCACAACTCTCTGTAGAGGACCTAACAGAAATTTTCAAACAAAAAGAAGTCATGGCAGCCGAAAATAACAACAATGCCAACAATGCAAGGAAGGTGCTTGGTGACTTTACTGCACCTACTCCCAACTTATATGGGAGAAGCATCTCTATCCCTGCTATTGGAGCAAACAACTTTGAGCTTAAGCCTCAATTAGTTTCTCTGATGCAACAGAATTGCAAATTTCATGGACTTCCATTGGAAGATCCTCATCAGGTCTTGGCTGAATTCTTGCAAATCTGTGACACTGTCAAGACCAATGGGGTTGATCCCAAGGTCTACAGGCTTATGCTTTTTCCCTTTGCTGTAAGAGACAGAGCTAGAACATGGTTGGATTCACAACCTAAGGAAAGCCTGAACTCTTGGGAAAAGCTGGTTAGTGCTTTTCTTGCCAAATTCTTCCCACCTCAAAAATTGAGTAAGCTTAGAGTAGAAGTCCAGACCTTCAGACAGAAGGAAGGTGAATCCCTCTATGAAGCTTGGGAAAGATACAAGCAATTGATCAGAAGGTGTCCTTCTGACATGCTTTCTGAATGGAGCATCATAGGTATCTTCTATGATTGTCTGTCTGAACTGTCCAAGATGTCATTGGACAGCTCTACTGGAGGATCTCTTCATCTGAAGAAGACGCCTGCAGAAGCTCGTGAACTCATTGAAATAGTTGAAAATAACCAATTCATGTACACTTCTGAAAGGAATCCTGTGAATAATGGAACAAATCAGAAGAAAGGAGTTCTTGAGATTGATACTCTAAATGCCATATTGGCTCAGAACAAAATATTTACTCAGCAAGTCAATATGATTTCTCAGAGTCTGTCTGAAATGCAAGCAGCAACAGGCAGTACCAAAGAAGCTTCATCTGAAGAAGAAGCTTATGATCCTGAGAACCCAGCAATGGAAGAGGTGAATTACATGGGAGAACCCTATAGAAACACCTATAATCCTTCATGGAAAAATCATCCAAATCTCTCATGGAAGGACCAACAGAGGCCTCAACAAGGCTTCAACAACAGTAATGGTGGAAGAAATAGGTTTAGCAATAGCAAGCCTTTTTCATCATCTTCTTAGCAACAAATAGAGAATTCTAAGCAGAGCCAATCTGAATTAGCATCCATAATCTCTGATCTATCTAAAACCACTCAAAGTTTCATGACTGAAACAAGGTCCTCCATTAGAAATTTAGAGGCACAAGTGGGTCAGCTGAGTAAAAGGATTACTGAACTCCCTCCTCGTACTCTCCCAAGCAATACAGAAGAGAACCCAAAGAGAGAATGCAAGGCCATAAACACGTCCCACATGGCTGAATGCATAGAGGAGGGAAAGGCAGTGATTTCCACTGAAGAAGACCTCAATGGACGTCCACTGGCCTCCAAGGAGTTCCCTAATGAGGAACCATGGGAATCTGAGGCTCATACAGAGACCATAGAGATTCCATTGAATTTCCTCCTGCCATTCATGAGCTCTGATGAGTATTCTTCCTCTGAAGAGGATGAAGATGTTACTGAAGAGCAAGTTGCTAAGTACCTTGCAGCAATCATGAAGCTAAATACCAAGTTATTTGGTAATGAGACTTGGGAGGATGAACCCTCCTTGCTCACCAAAGAACTGGATGACTTGACTAGGCAGAGCTTACCTCAGAAGAGACAGGATCCTGAAAAGTTCTCAATACCTTGTACCATAGGCACCATGACCTTTGAGAAGGCTCTGTGTGACCTGGGGTCAAGTATAAACCTCATGCCACTCTCTGTGATGGAGAAGCTAGAGATCCTTGAGGTACAAGCTGCAAGAATCTCACAAGAGATGGCAGATAATTCAAGGAAACAGGTTTATGGAATTGAAGAGGATGTCTTGGTAAAGGTTGAAGGCCACTACATCCCTGCTGATTTTATAATCCTAGACATTGGGAAGTGTATGGATGAATCCATCATCCTTGGCAGACCCTTCCTAGCCACAGCAAAAGCTGTGATTGATGTTGACAGAAGAGAATTGGTCCTTCAAGTGAATGAGGACTCGCTTGTGTTTAAAGCTCAAGGATCTCCCTCTGTAGACATGGAGAAGAAGCATGAAAAGCTTCTCTCAATGCAAAGTCTAATAGAGCCCCCACATTCAAACCCTAAGTTTGGTGTTGGGAGGTCATGATCATACTCTGAGTATCTGTGAGGCTCCATGAGAGTCCACTCTCAAGCTATTGACATTAAAGAAGCGCTTGTTAGGAGGCAACCCAATTTTATTATATCTATTTCTTTTCCATTGTTATTTTATGTTTTCTGTAGGTTGATGATCATGTGAAGTCACAAAAATAACTAAAAAAGCAAAAACAAAATGAAAAACAGTATTAAAAATAGCACACCATGGAAGAGAAGCTTACTGGCGTTTAAACGCCAGTAAGGGTAGCAGAATGAGCGTTAAACGCCCAGTCTGGCACCATTCTGGGCGTTTAACGCCAGAAATGGGCACCAAATTGGCGTTTAACACCAGAAAGGGGCACAAAGCTAGCGTTTAATGCCAAAAAGGGGCACAGAACTGGCGTTTAACGCCAGAAATGGGCAGAAACCTGGCGTTTAACGCCAGGCTTGGCAATCAAGGGGGCGTTTACACGCCAACATGGTGCAGGGATGAGAAATCCTTGACACCACAGGATCTGTGGACCCCACAGGATCCCCACCTACCTTATCTCTCTCTCTCTCTTCTTCACACCTTCCCCAAATACCCTTCACCAATCACCTCAATACCTCTTCCCCAAAAATCCCTCACCTATCAAATCCTACCCTCTTCTCCATAATCTCTTCACCAATCCCAATCCATCCATCCTAAAACCCCACCTACCTCACCATTCAAATTCAAACCACTTTCCCTCCCAAACCCACCCATACATGGCCGAACCCTACCCCTTTCTCCACTCCTATATAAACCCGTCTTCACTCCTTCATTTTCACACAACATAACTACTACTTCTCCCCCTTGGCCGAACCACAAAACCCCCTCCATCTCCTCTATTTCTTCTTTTTTCTACTCTCTTCTTTCTTCTTTTGCTCGAGGACAAGCAAACTTTCTAAGTTTGGTGTGGTAAAAGCGTTGCTTTTTGTTTTTCCATAACCAATTATGGCACCTAAGGCCAGAGAAACCTCTAGAAAGAGGAAAGGGAAGGCAAAAGCTTCCACCTCCGAGTCATGGGAGATGGAGAGATCCATCTCAAGGGTGCATCAAGACCACTTTTATGAAGTTGTGGCCAAGAAGAAGGTGATCCCCGAGGTCCCTTTCAAACTCAAAAAGGGTGAATATCCAGAGATCCGACATGAGATTCGAAGAAGAGGTTGGGAAATTCTCACCAACCCCATTCAACAAGTCGGAATCTTAATGGTTCAAGAGTTTTATGCCAATGCATAGATCACCAAGAACCATGATCAAATTGTGAACCCGGACCCAAAGAATTGGCTTACAATGGTCCGGGGGAAATGCTTAGATTTTAGTCCGGAAAATATAAGGTTGGCATTCAACTTGCCCATGATGCAAGGAGATGCACGCCCTACACTAGAAAGGTCAACTTTGATCAAAGGTTGGACTAAGTCCTCATACATATTTGTGAAGAGGGCGCTCAATGGAAGAGAGATTCAAGAGGAAAGCCGGTTCAACTAAGAAGGCATGACCTCAAGCCCGTGGCTAGGAGATGGTTGGAGTTCATCCAACGCTCAATCATTCCTACTAGCGACCAGTCTGAAGTTACTATAGACCGGGCTATCATGATCCATAGCATCATGATCGGAAAGGAAGTAGAAGTTCATGAGGTTATATCCCTAGAACTCTACAAGGTGGCGGACAAGTCCTCTACTTTGGCAAGGTTAGCCTTCCCTCATCTCATTTGTCACCTTTGCAATTCAGCTGGAATTGACATAGAAGAAGACATCCTCATTGATGAGGACAAGCCCATCACTAAGAAAAGGATGGAGCAAATAAGAGAGTCCACTCATGGACAAGAGCATGAGGAAATTCCTCATCATGAAATCCCTAAGATGCCTCAAGGGATGCATTTTCCTCCACAAAATTATTAGGAGCAAATCAACACCTCCCTAGGAGAATTAAGTTTCAATATGGGACAACTAAGGGTGGAGCACCAAGAGCATTCTATCCTCCTCCATGAAATTAGAGAAGACCAAAGAGTCATGAGGGAGGAGCAACAAAGGAAAGGAAGAGACATTGACGAGCTCAAGCACTCCATAAGATCTTCAAGAGGAAGAACAAGCCGCCTTCACTAAGGTGGACCCGTTCTTTAATTTCCTTGTTCTTTATTTTCTGTTTTTTGAATTTTTATGCTTTATGGTTATTTATGTTTGTGTCTTATTACATGATCACTAGTGTCTAAGTGTCTATGCCTTTAAGCTATAAATGTCCTATGAATCCATCACCTTTCTTAAATGAAAAATGTTTTTAATTGCAAAAAGAAAAAGAAGTACATGAATTTTGAATTTCAAAATAGATTAATTATTTTGATGTGGTAGCAATACTTTTTGTTTTTCTGAATGAATGATTGAATAGTGCATATTTTTGAATTTGTTGTTCATGAATGTTAAAATTGTTGGCACTTGAAAGAATAATGGAAAAGGAAAAATATTATTGATAATCTGAAAAATCATAAAAATTATTCTTGAAGCAAGAAAAAGCAGTGAAAAGCTCGGAGAAAAAAATATATGCGAAAAAAAAGAGGCAAAAATAAAGAAAAAAAGAAAAAAGAGAAAGAAAAAGCAAGCAGAAAAAGTCAATAACCCTTTAAACCAAAAGGCAAGGGTAAAATAAAAAGGATCCAAGGCTTTGAGCATCAGTGGATAGGAGGCCCCACAAGAATAAAATCCTGGCCTAAGCGGCTAAACCAAGCTGTCCCTAACCATGTCCTTGTGGCGTGAAGGTGTCAAGTGAAAACTTGAGACTGAGCGGTTAAAGTCGTGGTCTAAAGCAATAAGAGTGTGCTTAAGAGCTCTGGACACCTCTAATTGGGGACTCTAACAAAGCTGACTCACAATCTGAAAAGGTTCACCCAGTTATGTGTCTGTGGCATTTATGTATCTGGTGGTAATACTGGAAAACAAAATGCTTAGGGTCACGACCAAGACTCATAAAGTAGCTATGTTCAAGAATCAACATATTGAACTAGGAGAATCAATAACACTATCTGAATTTTGAGTTCCTATAGATGCCAATCATTCTGAACTTCAAAGGATAAAGTGAGATAACAAAACTGTTCAGAAGCAAAAAGCTAATAGCCCCGCTCATCTAATTAAGACTGATCTTCATAGATGTTTTTGGAATTCATTGTATATTCTATTATTTTTATCCTACTTTGTTTTTAGTTGCTTGGGAACAAGCAACAATTTAAGTTTAGTGTTGTGATGAGCGGATAATTTATACGCTTTTTGGCATTGTTTTTAGTATGTTTTTAGTATATTTTAGTTACTTTTTATTATATTTTTATTAGTTTTTAAATAAAAATCACATTTCTGGACTTTACTATGATTTTTTGTGTTTTTCTGTGATTTCAGGTATTTTCTGGCTGAAATTGAGGGACTTGAGCAAAAATCTGATTCAGAGGCTGAAAAAGGACTGCAGATGTTGTTGGATTCTGACCTCTCTACACTCGAAGTAGATTTTCTGGAGCTACAGAAGCCCAATTAGCACGCTCTCAATTGCGTTGCAAATTAGACATCCTGGGCTTTTCAGCAATATATAATAGTCCGTACTTTGCTTGAGATTTGATGGCCCAAATCGGCATTCCAAGTCAGCATAAAAATTCTGGCGTCAAAACGCCAGAACTGGCATAAAAGCTGGAGTTAAACGTGCAAACTGGCACAAAAGCTGGCGTTTAACTCCAAGAAAAGTCTCTACATGTGAAAGCTTCAATGCTCAGCCCAAGGACACACCAAGTGGGACCGGAAGAAGATTTCTGCATTAATTACTTATTTCTGTAACCCTAGGCTACTAGTTCTCTATAAATAGGACCTTTTACTATTATATTTTCATCTTGGTTCTTCTGGTTCCCCCTCTGGGGCCGAAGCCAATGAACACCATTATCACTTTTGTATTTTCAACGGTGGAGTTTCTACACCCCATAGATTAAGGTGTGGAGCTCTGCTGTTCCTCATGAATTAATGCAAAGTACTATTGTTTTTCTATTCAACTCAAGCCTATCTCTTCTCTAAGATATACACTCGTTCTTCAACTTGATGAATGTGATGATCTGTGACACTCATCACCATTCTCACCTATGAATGTGTTTCTGACAACCACTTCCGTTCTACATGTAAACAAGCTTGAATGTGTATCTCTTGGATTTTTAATCTAAGACTGGAACCTTCGTGGTATAGGCTAGAACTATTGGCGGCCATTCCTGAGATCCGAAAAGTCTAAACCTTGTCTGTGGTATTCCGAGTAGGATCTGGGAAGGGATGACTGTGATGAGCTTCAAACTTGCGAGTGTTGGGCGTAGTGACAGACGCAAAAGGATCAATGGATCCTATTCCAATATGATCGAGAACCGACATATGATTAGCCATGCGGTGACAGCGCATTTGGACCATTTTCACTGAGAGGACGGGAGGTAGCCATTGACAACGGTGAAACCCAACATAAAGCTTGCCATGGAAAGGAGTATGAATGATTGGATGGAAGCAATAGGAAAGCAGAGATTCAGAAGGGGCAAAGCATCTCCATACGCTTATCTGAAATTCTCACCAATGAATTACATAAGTATCTCTATCTTATTTTATGTTTTATTCATCTTTTAATTATCTTAAACTTCATAACCATTTGAATCCGCCTGACTGAGATTTACAAGATGACCATTGCTTGCTTCAAGCCAACAATCTCCGTGTGATCGACCCTTACTCACGTAAGGTTTATTACTTGGACGACCCAATACACTTGCTGGTTAGTTGTGCGGAATTGTGAAAAAGAGTTGAGATTACAATTGTGCGTACCAAGTTGTTGACGCCATTGATGATCACAATTTCGTGCACCAGGCCCCTATCAAATCAAGATGGTAATCAGAAAAGGAGCCTACAAGCTCGAAAGACTAGATGGGACCGAGCTCCCGAGATCTTAGAATGCCACCAACTTACGGCGCTATTATACGTAGGAGCATCCTTCCAAGCGACGAGATCAAGGTGGTTTAGATTGTCTTTTATTTTCATTTTTGTTTATTGTTTAAATTGTTTCATTGCATATTTTTCCTTATCAGGCACTCTTTCCTACCAACATCGAGAGGTTTAAATGAGGCCTAAACTTTAAATAAAATTCATTTTTCAAAGCATTGTCCTATCCGATGGCATGAACCAAACGCGGCAACCCCCAGGGACCGATTACCCCCGAGGCCAAAAACATGAATATCCAAAATAAAAAAAAACAAGTATTTAACACTGCCTACCAAGAGGCCCACTACTTATAAATGGTCCACCAAGAGACCACATAGTATTCATAAAACGTGAGTAAACAGCCTAAACGGCCCCAAAATAGCAAACAGTAATGGCCGAACAAACAACTTACAAACCAAAATTAAAGTTATGCCAAAATGGCTTACAAATTTGACAAAATATTTTAAAGTCACTCCAAATCCACGATTTGGCTATCCTTGACGGTCTTGAACGCTCCCATCACAGATACGTCCACACCTAGAGCAAGGACTAAGGCTTGGACCCTCATAGTCTCCTCGGCTACCAAAATCGTGCCCTTAACATCCTCTAACAACGTCCATTTTTCCTTCTTCATCTTCGCCGCCTCATCCCACAAAGTGTCTACCTCGGCAAGCAGGACGACGACCGTGGACTCGACATCTGAGGCCCGCTTCTGTTCACCCCCAGCTGGGTAAGAAGCGAAGTCTCTACCTCGGAAAGATGGAGGAGCTTGCCTCAAAATCCTCGGCATCCTTAACTACCTTTAGACGAGCTGTCTCTGCTGCCTCCAGCTTCTTCTTCAGCTTCCCGACATCCACCTGGGACTGGCGAAGCTTCCCGTCCAGCAATCCCACTGGTATGCGAATTTGTGACTTGCACAACTGAACCGGCAAGTGCACTGGGTCATCCAAGTAATACCTCAGAGTGAGGGTCGAATCCCACGAGGATTGCTGGATTGAGAAAGCTGTGGTTATCCTGCAGATCTTAGTCAGGCGAATAGAAAACATGGTTGTTGTTGAATGCGCATAAGATGAGTAGAGAAAGCAATAAAGAAATAATGAAGAAATAATTATGATAAATCAGTTAAGGCTTTGGAGATGCTTTATCTTTCTGGATTAACTTTTCTTACTGATTACTTCAATAATGAATTATTCATTCAATGGCAAGGCTGTAAGTGATTAACTCATGTCCTCTCATCAAGTTAATCTCCCTTAAACCATAGCTCCACACCGTATTTGAGTAACTCATGTCTTCTCATTAAGTTAGCTAATAGTGCTTCACTATAGCCAAGGATGAAGTCCGAGCAATCCATTCTCCTTTTGTTGATCCTACTCAAAATGCACAGACAAGGTCGGATCTTCCGGATCAGAGAATGATGCTTTATGATTCTAGCCTTAGCGCCACAGAGACCTCATTTACCCATAAATAACGGGATTATATGTCACATATCCCAATTAGCCTAAATACTCTCTTGGAACCTGTGATGCAGTCTCAAGCTATAACTCAATACTATCCGGGTCAGGACTCGCAAGAACTCATATAGAATAAAGGGCCATACTTCCGTTCTACCCTAGATTCATAAGGATGAAGGACGAAAATGCATCATAGAATAGAATCAAATATATATTGAAATAGAACAGTAATATTATTAATCCATAGGAATCAGTAGAGATTGTAACCTTAACCTAGGAGGTTTAGTTGCTCACACTGTACAGAGAATAATGTATAAGGTTCAAATGTGGTGGAGAAGATCCTAAACAGTGGATATCTTTGCTTATATATACTAATACTAAAACTAAAAAGATATTAATAATAATTAGAAATTACAAAAAAAACTAAACTAGGTTAAAGGTGCGAAAATCCACTGCTGGGCCCACTTGGTGAGTGTTTGGGTTGAGCTTGGCGTCCAACTTGAAAGGGTGGGCGTTGAACGCCTATTAGGGGGGAGATATGCTGTTTCCTTGCTCCCCTTGTAGCGTTGAACGCCAGTCTTGGGCATTCAACGTTGGCTTAGTGGCTTCAGTCCTTTTGGGGCGTTGAACGCCAGAAAAGGTGTAGAATGGGCGTTCAACTCCCATTTTGGGTCATCATTTCCAAAAAAAAAAGTATAAACTGTTATATATTTCTGGAAAGCTCCGAAAGTTAGCTTTCCAACGCCATTAAGAACGCATCATTTGGACCTCTGTAGCTCTAGCAATGATCGTTTGAATGCACGAAGGTCAGAATCTGACAGCATCTGCTATGCTTTCTTTGCCTCTGAATCAAACTTTGCCAAAATTTGCCAAATTCACCCAAGATTTACCTAAAATCACAACAAAAATATCAAAGCTCAAAGTAGTATCCAAAAAGTAAAATTTACACTAAAATCTACTAAAACATAATAAAACTTAACAAGATATACTAAAAACACTGAGAAAATAGTACCAAAAAGTGTATAAAATATTCGCTCATCAGAACACCGAACTTAAACTGTTGCTTGTCTTCAAGCAACCAAAAACAAGTAGGACTAAAAAGAAGAGAAAGATACAATAAGTCTTAGGATTTTCACTGAAGCTCAGTTCCAAAGAATTGAATGGGGCTATTAGCTATTTACTTCTGAACAGTTTTTGCATCTCATTTTCTTTTGAAGTTTAGAACTATTGACATCCTTTGGAACTGGAATCCGGATGATATTATTGATTCTCTTAGTTTCGCTCTTCTTGATTCTTGAACACAGCTTTTTCTTTTTGGTGCTTTGCACCTTTTTTAGCCTAGCTGTGACTTTAAGCGTTTTGTTTTCCCGTATTACCACCAGATACACAAACACCACATGCACTTAATTGGGGGAACCCTTTGGATTCAAATTTAGCTTTGCTTAAATTCCCAGTCAGTGGTGCCTAGAGTTCTTAAGCATACTCTTTTGCTTTGGATCACGACTTTAACTGCTCAGTCTCAAGCTTTTCACTTGACACCTTCACAACACAAGCATTTAGTTAGGGATAGCAACTCAATTAAGCTTTTTCAGGCTAATTTTCAACCCTCCGAACCATTGATTCTCAAAGCCTTGGATCCTTGCTTTTTTTTATTTTTCTTTTGTGAGCATTCTTTTCTTTCTCTTTTTATTTTTCTTTTTCTTTTTTTGCTACTTTTTCTTACTTCAAGAATCAATATTTTTTATTTTTCAGAGAGTAAATAATACTTCTCTAAACTCACTGTTCTTTAAGAGCCAATACACTCAACTTCAATATCAATCATGCACTGTTAATTCATACATTCAGAAAGTAAATGCAAGGCCACCACATCAAATTAATTAGAATAACTCACGATATACTTAAAACTTATGCATCTCACTATTTCTTTTTCAATAAAAATTTTTTCTTTTAAGCATGGTAAGGGATACAGAGGATATCTTATAACCACAACAAAACAAGAAAATAAAACTAGAAAAGGATGAAAGACTAGATGTGATCATGAACATAGAAAAGAAAACAGACAATAAAAGTTTGGTGAAAACAGAAATAAAATAGATAGAGATGTAATGGGACTCAACAACCTCAGTGATGGTGGCTGCTGCTTCCCCTGGAGAACCTAATATAGTGTTTGAGCTCCTCTATGTCACGTCCTTATGTCTGTTTCTCCTCCATCAATCATTTTTAATCTTTTCTTATTTCATGGAGGGTACTGGCATGCTCCCTATGATCTACTCTCAGCTGCTCCACATTTGATCTTAGCTCTCCTATTGAGCTATTCATTTGATCCCAAAAGTCACGGGAAGGAAAATACATCCCTTGAGGCATCTCAGTGATATTTGGTGGAGGCTGCTGCATAGGCTCTTACTATGGTTCAAGTGTAGGATCTCTCACATACTTCATCTTCCTCTTTGTGATGGGCTTATCCATCTCAATGAGGGTGTCGCCAGCTGTAACAATCCTAATTTTCGAGTACGCGAGATCTATTCTGAAGACACGGATTTCTCTGAAAGATCAGTAAAGGGAACACCTCTTTTGTATCATCAAGCATCTCAATCCTCATTGTCATTATATTATCTTTAACTCAGGACCTTAGTTAAGACAAGCCCGACAACGTAATCGCGAAGAACCTAGTTTTTGAACCGTATCGGTTAGGAGTTCTGATTCTAGTTTTTGTAAATAGTCTTAGTTTGACGAACCGGACTCGACTCATGAGAGAAGAGAGATAATAGTATAATATTATCATTATATTAGTATTAGAATATGCTTGAATGATATTATAAGGTTACCTGGTCTATTTTAGTTAAAAACAAGAAATCGGTTTAACCGGGTTCACAGTTTACTGGTATAACATTATCATTATTTTAGAGATATTTTTACAAGTGTTCCGATACATCTAGTTTTAGTAGTTGTACACCTGAGATATTTTAATATTATTTTAACCCTCCTCCAAGCCAACCAATCACAACTCACCTTACACCCCCAAGACCTCCAAGGCTGTCTCATTTCATCATTTTGGTAGAAAATAACAAGAGAGAAAAGAGAGAAACTTTCATGAACACTTAATCTTCAAAGCTTGATTTCTTCTGAACTAAAACTCAAATCAAAACTCTGATTTCACCAAAATGATCCTCTCTTCTTCCTCTACATAACCATGTAACTTATCGAGGCTGGAAATAAGGTGAGATGGCTATTCCTTTCCCCTTTCAATTCGGTTTTCAAGGAAACATGCTTAAACATGTGTTTTCTTGATGTTCTTCCTTAGATCTCTTGCTTAGCTTGACTTGTGGGCCAAAGATCTTTGATTTCCTGCACGTTTAAGGTGAGGATAACCTTCCTAAGATGCTGCTGAAGTTTGTTTAGTTGATGGTTTAGAGTTTTAAAGTTGTTCTTGATGTGTTTTAGGAGGAAAAAGTGCTTTAAGAACACTTCAAAGAATAACCGAATTTGGATCAGCAAATCAAGGTAGGGTTTGGTAAAATTAATCTTGATTGATTGTGCTTGATTTGTGTGATTATGATATGTTTTGGTTATTCTTGAAATTGATTGTTTATATGAGTGATTCTTGTTGAAATTTTGGTGAAAATTTGATGAAATTTGATGATATTCAACTTTGAATTTGTGTTCTTCATGGCTGCTGGAAAAATGAACCCTAGGACTTAAATTGGCATTGAATTTGTGTTGAAATCAAGTGGGAAATAAGGGGCTTCAGTGGCTGTAATTTTATTTTGAATTTTGGTAAAAATCGGTTGCTGAAAAGAGTGAAAAACGGGTGAAAACAAAGAAAGAATCTGAAGAATTTACGAAGAACACGAAGAACACTTTGAGTGTGATGAAGAACATTGAAGAACACCTTTTAGATCTTAGAAAGGGCAAAGAAGTAAATATTTTGGTGTTTGGGGGGTTATTTGGTAATTTTCGAAAGTTAGGGTGGTTAAAGTAGAAATATTAAAAGTTACCAGGGTAAAAAGTGAATTTTAAAGGTTAAAAGGTAAAGACAAGGTAATTTTCGAAAATTTAATGATAAAATAATAAATAATAATAAAATATTAAATAATAATATTTAATTAAAAATAATATTTTAATAAAAATAATAAAATAATACGGAAAAGGCAGTTTTCTGTAAAAGCTTTAGAAAGATAACTTTAAGCGTAGAATCTCATAATTACCTTCATAAAACACTTAGGGAGTGGTAATAACATGTTAGTGACGCAAAGATAAATAAAAAATAAAAATTTAAAGAAAAGATAAAAACCAAAGAAAAAGTCCGTAAAGTTTTAATGACAGAAAAATAGACAGAGATTAGTAAACGAACTAGGAGCAACATAGTTAGTTCTTAAGTTGCACCCAGGGTTAGGTATAATATGAAAAGTTAAACTGTTTCAGTATAGACTTAATGAACCTATACTTGGGACAGGCTAACTATTCATATCGAAATTTACATAAGCTTTAAATACATATGTTAAGCAGAGAAAAGAGTAACCAAGGCAGAGTAAAGAGATACAGAGAACAGAATAACCATAATAGAGTAAATAGATTAAGAGAAAAAGTAATCATATTAGAGTAGAAAGACAAAGAGAAAAGAGTAATCTGATAAAGAGAAATGGTTTGAGTTAAGATGTTGTAAAAGTAAATGCTGTAAAGTTTGTATAGTATGATTGAACAGAGAAAGAAAGAGGTACTGTATAAGAATGTGAAAGTAATGATGAATAATGAGAATGATAATGAATGATGATAATGAGAATGATTATGTAAGAATCTGCTGTAGAGAGGCAGTCAGATAGATGGTGGTACGACCACTGAGAGTGCTTTCCTGGGATACTTAGCTATAATGCTATTCTGTAAGTCAGAGGACTCTTACAGAGGTATCGAGAAAACACAACTAGCATATACTCTTGTAAGTCAAAGGACTCTTACAGTGAGTGTGTTGAGCAGATATAAGTTAACTAGCTCCGTCATGCAAGTCAAAGGACTCTTGCAGTGGGTTGCTAGTGCCGCTCTGCAAGTCAAAGGACTCTTGTCAGGGGCATTGCCAACAGGGAAGCCTTACCTGGTCAAAGGACTCCGGGTAACGTCGGGAGCGGGTATGTAACCAACAAATGAGCTCATTACCTGCACTAGGGCTAGATATCCATCATACTTGGTTGTGCATTTTCTCTATTATGATTGTTGCATGAATGTATGCTTTCTTTGTTTGTATTCTATTCTCTGTGTCTGTGTTTGTGTTATTTTCTTGTATTCTTCTGTTTGTGTTCTGCTATCTATTTTCTTTATCTTTTCCATTTATCTGTATCTTCTATTTACTGCTTTTTTTGTATTCTGCTATTTATCTGCTAAACAACACAAAATTAATGAACTTAACTAATAACCCCAGCCCTACTAAGGACTCTCCAGTTCTTACCCCTTCTCTCTCCCTTCCCCCTTCAAATGGAAGTGAGAGTACCTTACCGTAGTTCGTTGATGATGGTTCTGCAAAGAGGATTCCGCTTTAGATAGTCTTATGAGTCTAGGGTGAATATCGTTCTCTGTTTATATGTATATACTGTGAGACCAGCCAATGTCTACACCCCATTTGTACATGAACTTTAACCTAAATCTTGTGTACGAGACTCCTGTTGTGTGGCTACTTGATGAGGTACCAGAGAGACGTCCTATGGCAATGTCTGATCGTGCAGAGGAGTAGCAGATGATGTTCTACCTTTTGGTGACGTTCTACTTGACTTGAGTTTTGAAGACCTAGAACGTACTTTCCCTCGCTTTAGTAGTTTAGAGGGACTAGGCGAATATAGAGTCTAGGCTAGCCTAGGTGCCAGCTTAGGGACCTCTTGAACATGTCAGGACCTGGGATGTTGTATGTATATATATGTATATAGACATTATTTAGCTATATCTAGGGGTGTTCTAACTAACAGTCTATATTCTAATAAAGGCTGAATCACCGAATGTTGTCAACTACTGGTGATGTATTTATGTGTGGTTGTTTATAACTGTTTTATCTGTTATTATTTTTTAATTGATTATAAATGATTCTGTTTATTGATTCAAACGTTTTCAAAAAAAAAGTACCTCGCTAACTAACTACGCTTTTAACAACGAATCAGGCTCATATAATAAATAATAGATAATAATTAGGATGACAAATTGGTAGCACTCAGTTTCTGGTATGTCCTAGGAGTACTGAAAATTGGATCGTTACACCAACTGTGCCAATTCTAGCTGAATTGCATAGGCGATAAATGAGGTGTGGGAATGCTAGTCTCGCTTTGGTGGAGGTATTTTCAGCCACCTTGTACAATTCTTGAGGTATCACCTCATGTACTTCCACATCATTCCCAAACGTAATACAATGAATCATTATTGCTCGGTCTATGGTAACCTCGGATCCGTTACTAGTGGGAATGATGGAACGTTGGATAAACACCAACTATCCTTGGGCCACAGGCTTGAGGTCAAGCCTACCTAGTTGGTAGGGCTTGCCTTGTGTGTCTCTTCTCTACTGCGCTCCTTCCATATAAATTTCCGCAAGGACTTAATCTAATCTTTAGTCGGAGTTGACCCTTCTAGTGTAGGAGTGTGGGTCTCCTAGCATCTGAGGCAATTGGAGTGCCACCCTCACACTTTCTGGACTGAAGTCCAATAGTTGCTCTCGACCATGGTGCGCCAGTTTTTAGGGGATAGGTTCACACTTGTATCATGATTTTTGGTGATCTAAGCATTGGCAAAAAATTCTTGCACCATTAGTGTTCTGACCTCTGAAACAGGATTGGTCAGAATTTCCCAATCCCTTCTCCAGATCTCTTGTTGGATCTCCGGATATTCCCCTTTCTTAAGCTTGAAGGGGACCTCAGGAATCACCTTCTTGTGCCTCACCACATCATAGAAGTGATCGTGGTGCACCTTAGTGAGGAATCTCCATGATTTCCAAGGTTCAGAGGTAGAAGCGGGAGCCTTTCCCTTTCTCTTTCTTGAGGCTTCGCCAGCCTTTGGTGCCATACTTAGGAATGGTAGAAGTCAAAAAGCAAAACTTTTGCAACACCAAACTTAAAAACTTTTCTTGTCCTCGAGTAAATAAGAACAAAAAAAAGAAGAGAATAGAAGAGAAGAGAGAAGGGAATGATAGAGAAAGAGAGGAAGGAAGGATTCGGCCAAGTGGGATAATAGGGAAGAAGAAGGATGTGGAAGGTGTATAGGGTTAAAGGGAGAGAGTGTTTAGGAGGTGTGTATATTAAGGGTTGTATGAGGGGGTATATATAGGGTGGGATGGGGTAGGTTTTGGTTATAAGGGAGGGAAGAATGGGTGGTGAAAGTTTGAATTTGAAATGGATGGGTTGGTGGGGAATTAAAGTGATGGGATTTATGATGGGTTTGGGGAATAGTGTGTATGGGGAAAAGGGAAAGTAGGGTGTGGTTTGCAAGGTTTAAAAAGTAGGAGAGAGAAAAAAGGTGGGTTAGGTGGAGATTCTATGGGACCCATTGGCTGAGAAGCTTCCACACTCGAGCAGCCTGCCCCTTACCTGGCGTTCAATGCCAGGAATGGGCGTTGGATGCCAATAGAAGGGTCAATTGCAGGCCAGGCCGCTCTTTTTAGGGCATTCAACGCCCAGTATTGCTCCTTGGCTGGCATTTAATGCTAGGATATTCCCCCTATGGGGCGTTGAACACCTAGTCTACTCCCTGTCTGGCGTTCAACGCCAGCTATTCCTCCTTTATGGGCGTTGAACGCCCAGAAAGGGTCAGGGAGAGGGTCTTCTCAGCTCATTAGTGGGCGCTGAATGCCCAACTTTCTCTTTCTCTTTGGCGCTGAATGCCCAGGGTGTTCTGTTTTCAGTTCTGCATGTCTCTGTTTCTATCCTAAGTGCTGCACATGATCATAAACTTAAAGAAGCAAAGGAAAAACTATAATATAAAACTTAAAGTAAATAAAAAGGAAATGGAAATGAAAGCACTATTCTAATGATTGGGTTGCCTCCCAACAAGCGCTTCTTTACCGTCATTAGCTTGACGGGCAGCTGATGAGCGGATAATTTATACCTTTTTTGGCATTGTTTTTACATAGTTTTTAGTATGTTTTAGTTACTTTTTATTATATTTTTATTAGTTTTTATTCAAAAATCATATTTCTAGATTTTACTATGAGATTGTGTATTTTTCTATGATTTCAAGTATTTTCTGGCTGAAATTGAGGGACCTGAGCAAAAACCTGATTCAGAGGCTGAAAAAGGACTGCAGATACTGTTGGATTCTGACCCTCCTGCACTCGAAGTGGATTTTCTAGAGCTACAGAAGCCCAATTGGCCCGCTCTTAATTTCGTTGGAAAGTACACATCCTGGGCTTTCCAACAATATATAATAGTCCATACTTTGCTCGATATTTGATGGCCCAAACTGGCGTCCAAAGCTAGCCTAAAACATCTTGGCGTAAAACGCCCAAACTGGCACCAAAGCTGGCGTTTAACTCCAGGAACAGCCTATGCACGTGTAAAGCTGAATGCTCAGCCCAAGCACACACCAAGTGGGACCCGGAAGTGGATTTCTGCACTATCTGCACTTAGTTACTCATTTTCTGTAAACCTAGGTTACTAGTTTAGTATAAAAACTACTTTTAGAGATTTATTTTACAGTTTTTATCTTTTGATCACTTTGATCTTAGAGACCATTGTTCACGTTTTTAAGGCTGGCCTCACGGCCATGCCTAGACCTTTTTTACTTATGTATTTTCTACGGTGGAGTTTCTACACCCCATAGATTAAGGTGTGGAGCTCTGCTGTTCTTCATGAATTAATGCAATTACTACTATTTTCTATTCAATTCATGCCTACTTCTTCTCCAAGATATACTTTTGTTCTTAATTCAGTTAAGTCAGAATGAAGGGGTGACTCGTGACAATCACCCAATCTTCGTTACTCGCTTAGCCAGGATCGCATGCCTGACAAACACAAAGTTGTCTACATGATGTTCAACGTAGTCATTGGACGACAGCTGGAGTATACTCTCTTGGATATCTAATATACGGACCGAGTCCGTGAGATTAGTATCTTCGTGGTATAGGCTAGAACCAATTGGCAGCCATTCCTGGGATCTGGAAAGTCTAAACCTTGTCTATGGTATTCCGAGTAGGATCTAGGAAGGAATGACTGTGACGAGCTTCAAACCTACAAATGTTGGGCACAAGTGACAGTGTGCAAAAGGATCAATGGATTCTATTCCGACGCTAGCGGGAACCAAAAGATGATTAGCCATGCGGTAGCTGTACCTGGTATTTTTCATCCGAGACGAGAAATCCGACAGTTGATTAGCCGTGCAGAAACCGTAGAGGACCATTTTCACTGAGAGGATCTTACAGCTTGCCATGGAAGGAAGTAACGCATGGTTGGAAGAAGACAATAGAAAAGCAGAGATTCAGAAGCAATAAAGCATCTCCAGACGCTTATCTGAAATTCCCACCAATGAATTACATAAGTAACTTTATTTTATTTTATGTTTTATTTATATTTTAATTATCTAAAACCTCATAACCAATCGAATCCGCCTAACTGAGATTTACAAGATGACCATAGCTTGCTTCAAGTCGACAATCTCCGTGGGATCGACCCTTACTCACGTAAGGTTTATTACTTGGACAACCCAGTGCACTTGCTGGTTAGTTATGCGGAGATGTGAAAAGTGTGAATCACGATTTCCGTGCACCAAGTTTTTGGCGCGGTTTCCGGGGATTGTTCGAGTTTGGATAACTGACGATTCATCTTGTTGCTTAGATTAGGTAATTTTATTTTAAGCTTTTTAAATATTAGTTTTCGAAAAATTCAAAAAAAAATTTCAAAAAAAATTTGTGTTCTTCAGAATTTTTAAGAATGAATTCTAGAGTTTCATAAGATATGTTGAAGCCTGGCTGGCTGTTTAGCCATGTCTAATCTTTTGGACTGAGGCTTCCACTTCTCATTGACATGCTTGTATGTTTTATGCTAAAGCTTGGCTGGCTATTTGGCCATGTCTAATCTTTTGGATCGAAGCTTTCATTTAAAGCTTGGCTGGCTATCTGGCCATGTCTAATTCTTTTGGACTGAAGCTTTAGACTAACAGTGCATGATTCCTGGAATTCTTATTAAAAATTTTGTATCCCTTTATTTTCTTTTTCCAATTAATTTTTGAAAAATACAAAAAATTTTAATAAAATCATAAAAAACAAAAATTTTATGTTTCTTGTTTAAGTCTTGTGTCAAATTTTAAGTTTGGTGTCAATTGCATGTTCTAACTTTCTTTAAATTTTCGAAAATTCATGCATGTGTTCTTCATTGATCTTCAAGTTGTTCTTGATAATTTTCCTTGTTTGATCTTTAATTTTTCTTGTTTGGTGTCTTTTCTTGTTTTTCATATGTATTTTTGAATTACTAGTGTCTCAACATTAAAAATTTATAAGTTTGGTATCTTGCATGTGTCTCTTTTCTTAAAAATTTTCAAAAATATGTTCTTGATGTTCATCTTGATCTTCAAAGTGTTCTTGGTGTTCATCTTGACATTCAAAATGTTCTTGCATATTTTTCTTGTTTTGATTCTTAAATTTTTATGTTTTGCATCAATTAGTTATTTTTCTCTTCTATCATTAAAAATTTAAAAATAAAAAAAAATATCTTTCCTTTATTTCACTCATAAATTTCGAAATTTTGAATTGATTTAGTCAAAAAATTTTAAAATTTGGTTGTTTCTTGTTAGTCAAGTCAAAATTTCAATTTAAAAATTCTATATTTTCAAATCCCTTTCAAAAATTAAATCCTTTTCATTTTTCTTTCATGTTTTCGAAAATCCCAAAATTAATTTTCAAAATCTTTTTCTTATTTTTATTTCATGATTTTCAAAATTATTGCTAACATTTAGTGTTTTGATTCAAAAATTTTGAAGTTGTTACTTGCCTATTAAGAAAGGATCAATCTTTAAATTCTAGAATCATATCTTTTTAGTTTCTTGTTAGTCAGGTAATCAACTTTAATTTCAAAAATCAAATCTTTTTAATTTCCTTTTCAAATCATTTTCAAAATTTAATTTCAAAATCCTTTTCTAACTTCTTATCTTTTCAAAATTTATTTTCAAATATTTTTCAATTAACTACTTGACTTTTTGTTTAATTTTAAAAAGTTTTCTATTTCAATCATATCTTTTTCAAAACTACCTAACTACTTTTCTCTCTCTAATTTTTGAAAACCCATCACCACTTTTTCAAAATTCTTTTTTATTAACTAATTGTTTTAAATTCTAATTTTATTTTATTTCTCTTCTTAATTTTCGAATTCTAACTCAAAATTTAAAATAAAAACAAAAATACTTTTATTTTATTTTAAATTAATATTCGAATTTCTTCTCTCTCTTATCTCTTTCTATTTATTTTATTTATTTACTAACATTTCTCTTCTACTTATAATTCGAACCCTCTCTCTCTCTGTGTGTTTGAATTCTTCTTCTTCTCCCTTCTTCATTCTATCCTTCTATTCTTCTACTCAGATAAAGGAATCTCTATACTGTGACATAGAGGATTCCTATTCTTTTCTATTCTCTTCTTTTTCATATGAGCAGGAACAAGGATAAGAACATTCTTGTTGAAGCTGATCCTGAACCTGAAAGGACTATGAAAAGGAAGCTAAGAGAAGCTAAAGCACAATACTCTGGAGAGGACCTAATGTAACGACCCAACTCCCGGTATGCCATGGTCATATAAGAAGCTAAGTGTTACCAACTTGTTCTTCCTAATTATTAACTGTTACTTAATATATGAGCCTGTTCCTTGTTAGAACGTTGCCAATTTTACGAGTAACTTTTTTTTATTATATCGTTGCGGATAACAAGGTAAAATAAACAGGCATACATTAAGAGAAATAGAAAGGAAGCATAAATAAACATAGAAACACAGCTGATAATATACATCATGTACACTATAACAAAACATATAGCGTTTACACAAGATCAAGTCAGTTTACATCCTCGTCATCCTACGTAGCTAATATTTACACGACACTCCCAGGGCCTGGCCTATACAAAAAAGCTACTAAACTGGCGCCCGGGCTAGCCTAACCACTATATAGCTCCTAGCTCTCGGGTGTACTAACACAAGTGAGAGACTAACTAATAGATAATGTCAGACTAGAGTGTCATCAAAAGAATGCCCCTTCCGCAGTCACACTATATCAACACGTGGCCATTCAGAGAATCGTCGTGAGGCTCGTCCATCTCCTCATCCTGCTCTATCTCTATCTCAGGATCCTCCTCTTCCTCATCGTCCGCAGCTACAACTATATCCTCAGATCCACCAGAAACACTGCTGTCATTACGTACAAAACCATTCGCGAGCACAGGTCCGTTCGCGTATATAGGAGCTATCCCACCGTCCGGTAGTGCCGGCTCATCAGGCTATGAAAAGTCTAAGATTAGTTCAGGGGGAAGGTCCCACTCTAGTAGAATCACATGTATGTAGTCTCTAGCTATCTCGGGCACATCAGGAATGATAGGCTCAGGTGCGACCTCATTCAAGGGTTGAGCTGGTATAGAGTGTTCGTGATCATCGGGAAAATGATGTCTAGGTGCATCAGGGTGTAACCAAGATAAGGGAAAGTCGTAAGGAGCATCGGGGTCAAAATGCGGGCTAGACAGAGGATGTTGAAAAGCTCGATTAGGTAACGTATATCGTCTAATACGAGGCTCCAAACCCATAATGAAGTAACTGTGATGTACCGGATCCTCGTGGACGTAAGGGTCCTCGAACTCATAGAAGATCACGCCCGTCTCCATCTGAGGGAAGGAAGGGAGAGAAGGGATAAGAACTGGGGAGTTCTTAGTAGGGTCGGGGTTGTTAGTTACATTCATTTATTCATTTTCGATTAGCAGATGGATAATAGGATACAGTAAAGTAGTAAACAGAAGTTAAAAAAATAGATAGAAAAAAAATAAAGAACAGAACATAAGCAGAAGAATACAAGAAGATAAAGCACAAACATAGCACTCGAGCAAACAAACATAAAGAAATAAATCACACACAACTAGGAATGCGACAGAGAATGATGCGCAGACAAGAATGATGCATCTCGAGTCCTAGTACAGGCCATGAGCTCATGTGTCGGTTAGCACCTGCATTCCCGACATTTATCCAGTCACGAGTTTACGATTTCCCGGATACGATCTTCCGTTCAAATAAATGCGCATATAATTATTAGCAGCTCTATTGAGACAGCCTCTGCTTTCTACTCGTAGGAAATATACTCCTGGGAACGGAAAATTGCTGTAGGTATCCTAGTTTCCCTATAGAAGCTCTTGGGCTGCTTTAAGCAACAGATAATAAACATTATCTCTTGGGTTGCATTAAGCAACGAATAAGCAAACAATATCTCTTTATTGTATTACTCATCTCTTTTATCTCTTTGCTCTGTTCTGGTTTTTCTTTTCTCTGTATCCCTTAACTCTGCTCTGGTTACTCTGTTCTCTATAACTCTTTGCTTTTCTCTGATTACTCTTTCCTCTGTATCTATAGTACTCTTTTTCTCTTTATCTCTTTACTTTACTCTGTTCTCTATGTTTCTTTATTCTGTTTTGATTTTTCTGCTTAACGTATGTATGTAAAGCTTATGTAAATTTTGGTATGAATAGTTAGCCTGTCCCAAGTATAGGTTCATTAAGTCTATACTGAAACAGTTTAACTTTTCATATAATACCTAACACTAGTCGCAACTCAAGGACTAACTATGTTGCCCTAGTTTGTTCGCTAGTCTCTATCTGTTTTTCTGTCATTAAAACTTTACAAACTTTTTCTTTGATTTTCATCTTTTCTTTATCTTTTTATCTTTATTTTATCTTTGCCTCACTAATATGTTCTTACCACTCCCTAAGTGATTTATGAAGGTAATTATGAGATTCTGCACTTAAAGTTGTCTTTCTAAAACTTTTATAGAAAACTGCCTTTTCGCATTATTTTATTATTTTTATTAAAATATTATTTTTAATTAAATATTATTATTTAATATTTTATTATTATTTATTATTTTATCATTAATTTTCGAAAATTAACTTACCTTTTACTTTTAACCTTTAAAATTTACTTTTTGCTACCCGTAACTTTTAATATTTCTACTTTAACCACCCTAACTTTCAAAAATTACTAAATAACCCCTTAAACAACAAAATTTTTACTTCCTTGCCCTTTTAAGGATCTAAAGCCTGTTCTTCATTGTTCTTCACCATACTCAAATTGTTCTTCATGTTCTTCATAAATTCTTCAGATTCTTTCTCTGTTTTTACCCGTTTTTCAGTCTTTTCAGCAACCGATTTTTACCAAAATCCAAAATAAATTCCCAGCCACTAAAGCCCCTTATTTCTTAATTGATTTCAACACAAATTAAACCCAAATTTAAGTCCTAGGGTTCATTTTTCCAGCAGCCATGAAGAACATAAATTCAGAGTTGAATATCATCAAATTTCATCAAATTTTCACCAAAATTTCAACAAGAATCACTCATATAAACAATCAATTTCAAGCACAGCCAAACCATATCATAATCACACAACTCAAAAACAATCAATCAGGATTAATTTTACCAAACCCTACCTAATTTTGCTGCTCCTAATTCAGTTAGATTTTCAGGTGGTCCTTAAGCACTTTTTCCTCCTAAATCACATCAAGAACAACTTTAAATCCAAAAACCCTCAACTAACCAAATCTCACTCAGAAAGTTAGGAAGTGATTTCTAACCTTAGACTTGCTATAAGTTCACATTTCTTGGCCCTCAAGTCAAGTTAAGCATGATTCTTAAGGAAGAACATCAAGAAAACACATGTTTAAGCATGTTTCCTTGAAACCGAATCAAAAGAGAGATGGAGCAGCCAACTCACCTTGATTCCATCCTTGATAAGTCATATGATCATGTATAGAAAGAAGAGAGGATCATTTTGGTCGGATTGGAATTTTGATTTGAGTTTTAGTTCAGCAGAAATCAAGCTTTGAAGATTTGGAACTAAGAACTTTTCTCTCCTTTTCTCTATTCCTATTTTTGGCCACAAAGTGGAAATGAGCCAGCCTTGGGGGTTTTGGGGGTATAGGGTGAGTTGTGATTGGTTGGCTTGGAGGTGGATTAAAATAATATTAAAATATCTCAGGTGTATAACTACTAAAACTAGATGTATCGGAACACTTGCAAAAACATCTCTAAAAATTATTTTCTGAGCTACTAGAATAAATGACACTAGTAACATATTTATTATGAGAATAAGACATGTATAATGAGGCCTTAGCATTGCTAAAGTCATCAGAGAGTGCTGGTGCTAAGCTGCACCAGTAAACTGTGAACCCGGTTAAACCGATTTTCTGTTTTTAACTAAAACTGACCAGGTAACCTTATAATATCATTCAAGAAGCTTCTAATACTAATATAATGATAATATCATCCTATTATCTCTCTTCTCTCATAAATCGAGTCCGGTTTGTCAAACTGAGACTATTTACGAAAAACCGAATCAAAACTCCTAACTGATACGGTTCAAAAACTAGGTTCTTCATCACTGGGTTATCGAGCTTGCCTCATAAAAGGTTCTAGCTTAAAGATGACATAATGACAATGAGGATTGAGATACTTGATGATATATCAGAGCTTCTCCCCTTACTGATCCTCCGAAGTTCTCCGTACTTTCAGAAAAGATCTCACGTACTCGAAAATCGGGGTTGTTACATTCTACCCTCCTAACAGAAAATTTTGCCCTCAAAATTTCAGTTACCTGAGAATAGATGCGGGTAATCAGCTTTCATCTTATCTTCCAGTTCCCAAGTGTGCTTTTCTTCTTCTCTTTGTCCCCAAGCTACTTTGATTAAGCGAACAGTTTTGCCTCTTAGCTGCTTATGACTTCTTTCTACGATCCGAACTGGTGATGCTTGATATGTCAAATCGTTTTGTAACTGTACTGTCTCTGGTTGTAAAATGTGACTCTCGTCGGGAATATATTTCTTAAGTTGCGAGACATGAAAAACATCACGAAGGTTTAATAAGTAAGGAGGAAGGACTATTTGATAAGCTACTAGACCGACTCTTTTAAGTATTTGGAAAGGTCCTATATATCGAGGGTTAAGCTTTTTAGTCTTAAGGGCTCTACCTATTCCAGTAGTCGGGGTTACTTTAAGAAAGACATGATCTCCCTCACTAAACTCTAAGGGTCTACGTTTATTATCGGCATAGCTCTTTTGACGGCTCTGTGTGGTCTGGATCTTCTGGCGAATCCCCTTTATCTTCTCAGTAGTTTCTTGCACTAAGCCTGGACCTAAGACACTAGCTTCTCCGTCGTCATTCCAACACAATGGTGTTTGACATCTTCTTCCGTAGAGAGCTTCATATGGTGCCATCCCGATACTTTGTTGGTAACTGTTGTTGTAGACGAACTCGACCAATGACAAATATTTATCCCAACCGCCTTGGTTACCCATCACACAAGATCTTAGCATGTCTTCTAATGTCTGGATTGTTCGCTCTGATTGTCCGTCTGTCTGAGTATGGTATGCTATACTCATGTTCAATTCTGTTCCTAAAGCTTTCTGGAAAGCTCCCCAGAATCTGGAAGTAAACCTCGGATCTTGATCTGATACAATTGACGAAGGTATCCCGTGCAATCATATGATTTCTTGAATATATATCCATGCCAGCCTTTCTAAGGTATAATCAACTCGAATCAGAAGGAAGTGCACTGACTTTGTCAACCTGTCCACAATTACCCAAATGGCATCGTGTCCTGTTGAGATCCTTGGCAATCCCGTGACAAAATCCATAGTGATCTGCTCCCATTTCCAGTGTGGTATTTCTAAGGGTTGCAGGGTTCCTGATGGCTTCTGATGTTCCACCTTCACCTTCTGGCAGGTTAAACTTCTTGAGACATAATCAGCTACCTCTTTCTTTAAGCCCGGCCACCAGAACATTTGTTTCAAATCCTGATACATCTTTGTTACTCCAGGATGCATAGAAAATCTACTTTGATGAGCTTCTGCAAGAATCCTTTGCCGTAAATCTCCAGAACTAGGCACACAAATTCTGTTCTTGTATCTCTAGAGACTGCTACGATCTAGTCTTACAGCTTCTGGTTCCTTTACTTTCATCCGTCTCAGCATCGTCATCATTTCTGAGTCCTGTGCTTGTGCTTGCTGAATACTAATCTTAAAATCTGGTGTTATATGCAACTGCGCCAAACGGACTCCGCTTGACGTCTCAGTCATAGCCAACTTAAGGTCCTCAAATTCTTCAAGTAGCTTCTCTTCCTTTATCGTCATCCAAGAGATGCTCAAATTCTTCTTGCTCAAGGCGTCTGCCACCACGTTCGCTTTTCCTGGGTGGTAACTTAACTTAAAATCATAGTCCTTCAGGAACTCCATCCACCTTCGCTGTCGCATATTAAGATCCTTCTGGTCAAAGATATACTTTAAACTTTTGTGGTCAGAGAAAACTTCTAGTTGAGCGCCATACAAATAGTGCCTCCAGATCTTCAGAGCAAACACTACTGCAGCCAATTCCAAGTCATGCGTCGGATAATTTCGTTCATGAGGTCTCAGCTGCCGGGAAGCATAAGCCACCACATTTTTGTCTTGCATTGGCACACATTCAAGTCCTTTATGAGAGGCGTCACAGTATACTTCAAAAGGTTTTTGCGGATCGGGTAGATATAGTACAGGTGCAGTTGTTAGCTTTTCCTTAAGCATCTGGAAGCTTCTATCACACTCAGTCGTCCAGATAAATGGAACTTCCTTTCGTGTAAGGTAAGTCAAAGGTAAGGCTATCTGTGAAAATCCTTTGATGAACCTCCGGTAATAGCCAGCAAGTCTGAGGAAACTCTGAACTTCCGTAACGGTCGTAGGTGGTTCCCACTGCACTACTGCTTCAATCTTTAAAGGATCCACTACAATTTCTCCCTGTGATATAACATGTCCCAAAAATGCCACCTTCTCTGTCCAGAATTCGCACTTTGATAGTTTAGCATATAACTTCCGAGTCCTCAGTATCTGCAATACAGTCCTTAGATGCTCTTCATGCTCTCTTTCTATCTTCGAATAGATGAGAATATCGTCTATGAAGACTACTACGAACTGATCAAGGTACGGATGAAAAAATACGATTCATGTAATCCATGAAAATCGCAGGAGCATTAGTTAGTCCAAACGACATAACCGTATACTCATAGTGACCATATCGAGTTCTAAATGCAGTCTTCGATGTATCTGACCCTTTCACTCGAATCTGGTGATAGCCCGATCACAAATCAATCTTCGAGAACACAGTTGCACCTTTTAACTGATCCATCAAATCATCTATTCGTGGAAGTGGGTACTTGTTCTTGATAGTGACTTTATTAGCTGTCGGTAATCTACACAAAGTCTCATTCCACCATCCTTCTTCTTTACTAGCAACACCGGAGCTCCCCAAGGTGATGCGCTGGGACGAATAAATTTCTTTCCAAGTAGCTCATCCAACTGCTTCTTCAACTCTGCAAGTTCCAATGGTGACATCTGGTACGGTGCTATGAAAATTGGTCCGGTTCCAGGCACTAGTTCAATGCTGAATTCTATCTCTCCCTGAGGAAGAAATTCAGGGATGTCGTCCAAAAAAACATCAGGAAATTCCTTCACCATTCGGATTTATTCTAGGCTTAATTCACTATCATTCGTGCTAGCTACTAACAGAACGTACCCCTCACAATCACTCCCGTCTAAGGTAAGTCTTACATAATTTAGATATAAGGTATGAGATAGAAATGGTTTAATATCTAAACTATCAGACGGAATAACAGCAGTTCTTTCATAGAAATCAAGGAAAACATGATACTTGGACAACCAATCTAATCCTAGAATAACTTCTAAACCACATAGAGGCAAACAGATTAGATCATGTATAAAAGTTCTGTTCCTAATAGTGAATGATACTTGCAGGCACACTAAACTAGTCAAAGCATTTTGGGATGCAGGTGTATGGACAATTAGATCAAAGTTTAACTCAGAGAAATCTAGTCCCAACTCACGAGCAACAGTTAAAGAAATAAAAGAATGCGATGCACTCGAATCATACAGTATAGTTAGAAACCGATTATTGACATAACACTGTCCTTGGATCAGGGCGTCTGATTGCATAGCATCATCAGTAGTCATAGCAAACACTCGACCTTGTTGTTGGGTTCGCACTGGATTCTGAACAAACTTTCTTAGGTAGATCCTAGCTGTGTGTCCAGATTCCTCACAAGTAAAACAAGCATCCGTTCCTTACAGCATCCAAATCTGACAAAATCATAGCCATGGAGATCTTAACAGCTGTGAGGATAGCTGTGCCTCGCATCGATTCGTCATTCGGAACTCGATTAAACTATGCCTATTCGCAGTCATTAAGGTTCTATCCGCACCAAACAATCAACATTAAGGTGATCAGTCTTAATATTTCAAGTAAGGCACGAACATTTCTAAAATGAGCGCTCATAGACATTCATGCCAAATGTATCTTAAAGATACCCTAACAGCAAGAGACACACAAGCAGAGTATGCAATGAAGCATAGTCAGTCTACTCCCCAGGCTCTATTGGGAACGAACTGCTCTGATACCAAATTGTAACGACCCAACTTCCGGTATGCCATGGTCATACAAGAAGCTAAGTGTTACCAACTTGTTCTTCCTAATTATTAACTGTTACTTAATATATGAGCCTGTTCCTTGTTAGAACGTTGCCAATTTTACGAGTAACTTTTTTTATTATATCGTTGCGGATAACAAGGTAAAATAAACAGGCATACATTGAGAGAAATAGAAAGGAAGCATAAATAAACATAGAAACACAGCTGATAATATACATCATGTACACTATAACAAAACATATAGCGTTTACACAAAATCAAGTCAGTTTACATCCTCGTCATCCTACGTAGCTAATATTTACATAACTCTCCCAGGGCCTGGCCTATACAAAAAAAGCCAATAAACTGGCGCCCGGGCTAGCCTAACCACTATATAGCTCCTAGCTCTCGGGTGTACTAACACAAGTGAGAGACTAACTAACAGATAATGTCAGACTATAGTGTCATCAAAAGAATGCCCCTTCTGCAGTCACACTATATCTACACGTGGCCGTTCGGAGAATCACCGTGAGGCTCGTCCATCTCCTCATCCTGCTATATCTCTATCTCAGGATCCTCCTCTTCCTCATCGTCCGCAGCTACAACTATATCCTCAGATCCACCAGAAACACTGCTGTCATTACGTACAAAACCATTCGCGAGCACAGGTCCGTTCCCGTATATAGGAGCTATCCCACCGTCCGGTAGTGCCGGCTCATCAGGCTATGAAAAGTCTAAGATTGGTTCAGGGGGAAGGTCCCACTCTAGTAGAATCACATGTATGTAGTCTCTAGCTATCTCGGGCACATCAGGAATGATAGGCTCAGGTGCGACCTCATTCAAGGGTTGAGCTGGTATAGAGTGTTCGTGATCATCGGGAAAATGATGTCTAGGTGCATCAGGGTGTAACCAAGATAAGGGAAAGTCGTAAGGAGCATCGGGGTCAAAATGCGGGCTAGACAGAGGATGTTGAAAAGCTCGATTAGGTAACGTATATCGTCTAATACGAGGCTCCAAACCCATAATGAAGTAACTGTGATGTACCGGATCCTCGTGGACGTAAGGGTCCTCGAACTCATAGAAGATCACGCCCGTCTCCATCTGAGGGAAGGAAGGGAGAGAAGGGATAAGAACTGGGGAGTTCTTAGTAGGGTCGGGGTTGTTAGTTACATTCATTTATTCATTTTCGATTAGCAGATGGATAATAGGATACAGTAAAGTAGTAAACAGAAGTTAAAAAAATAGATAGAAAAAAAATAAAGAACAGAACATAAGCAGAAGAATACAAGAAGATAAAGCACAAACATAGCACTCGAGCAAACAAACATAAAGAAATAAATCACACACAACTAGGAATGCGACAGAGAATGATGCGCAGACAAGAATGATGCATCTCGAGTCCTAGTACAGGCCATGAGCTCATGTGTCGGTTAGCACCTGCATTCCCGACATTTATCCAGTCACGAGTTTACGATTTCCCGGATACGATCTTCCGTTCAAATAAATTCACATATAATTATTAGCAGCTCTATTGAGACAGCCTCTACTTTCTACTCGCAGAAAATGTACTCCTGAGAACGGAAAATTGCTGTAGGTATCCTAGTTTCCCTACAGAAGCTCTTGTGAACGGGAAATTGCTGTAGGTATCCTAGTTTCCCTACAGAATCTCTTGGGTTGCTTTAAGCAACAGATAATAAACATTATCTCTTGGGTTGCATTAAGCAACGAATAAACAAACAATATCTCTTTATTGTATTACTCAACTCTTTTATCTCTTTGCTCTGTTCTGGTTTTTCTTTTCTCTGTATCCCTTTACTCTGTTCTGGTTAGTCTATTCTCTGTAACTCTTTGCTTTTCTCTGATTACTCTTTCCTCTGTATCTATAGTACTCTTTTTCTCTTTATCTCTTTACTTTACTCTGTTCTCTGTGTTTCTTTATTCTGTTCTGATTTTTCTGCTTAACGTATGTATGTAAAGCTTATGTAAATTTCGGTATGAATAGTTAGCCTGTACCAAGTATAGGTTCATTAAGTCTATACTGAAACAGTTTAACTTTTCATATAATACCTAACCCTAGTCGCAACTCAAGGACAAACTATGTTGCCCTAGTTTGTTCGCTAGTCTCTATCTGTTTTTCTGTCATTAAAACTTTACAGACTTTTACTTTGATTTTCATCTTTTCTTTATCTTTTTATCTTTCTTTTATCTTTGCCTCACTAATATGTTCTTACCACTCCCTATGTGTTTTATGAAGGTAATTATGAGATTCTGCACTTAAAGTTGTCTTTCTAAAACTTTTATAGAAAACTGCCTTTTCGCATTATTTTATTATTTTTATTAAAATATTATTTTTAATTAAATATTATTATTTAATATTTTATTATTATTTATTATTTTATCATTAATTTTCGAAAATTAACTTACCTTTTACTTTTAAGCTTTAAAATTTACTTTTTACCACCCGTAACTTTTAATATTTCTACTTTAATCACCCTAACTTTCAGAAATTACTAAATAACCCCTGAAACACCAAAATTTTTACTTTCTTGCCATTTTAAGGATCTAAAGCCTGTTCTTCATTGTTCTTCACCACACTCAAAGTGTTCTTCATGTTCTTCATAAATTCTTCAGATTCTTTCACTGTTTTTACACGTTTTTCAGTCTTTTCAGCAATCGATTTTTACCAAAATCCAAAATAAATTCCCAGCCACTAAAGCCCCTTATTTCTTACTTGATTTCAACACAAGTTAAACCCCAATTTAAGTCCTAGGGTTCGTTTTTCCAGAAGCCATGAAGAACATAAATTCAGAGTTGAATATCATCAAATTTCATCAAATTTTCACCAAAATTTCAACAAGAATCACTCATATAAACAATCAATTTCAAGCACAGCCAAACCATATCATAATCACACAACTCAAAAACAATCAATCAAGATTAATTTTACCAAACCCTACCTGGTTTTGCTGCTCCTAATTCAGTTAGATTTTCAGGTGGTCCTTAAGCACGTTTTCCTCCTAAATCACATCAAGAACAACTTTAAATCCAAAACTCTCAACTAACCAAATCTCACTCAGCAAGTTAGGAAGTGATTTCTAACCTTAGACTTGCTGGAAATTCACGTTTCTTGGCCCTCAAGTCAAGTTAAGCATGATTCCTAAGGAAGAACATCAAGAAAACACATGTTTAAGCATGTTTCCTTGAAACCGAATCAAAAGAGAGATGGTGCAGCCAACTCACCTTGATTCCAGCCTTGATAAGTCATATGATCATGTAGAGAAATAAGAGAGGATCATTTTGGTCGCATTGAAATTTTGATTTGAGTTTTAGTTCAGCAGAAATTAAGCTTTGAAGATTTGGAACTAAGAACTTTTCTCTCCTTTTCTCTCTTCCTATTTTCGGCCACAAAGTGGAAATGAGCCAGCCTTGGGGGTTTTTTGGGTGTAGGGTGAGTTGTGATTGGTTGGCTTGGAGGTGGATTAAAATAATATTAAAATATCTCAGGTGTATAACTACTAAAACTAGATGTATCGGAACACTTGCAAAAACATCTCTAAAAATTATTTTCTGAGCTACTAGCATAAATGACACTAGTAATATATTTATTATGAGAATAAGACATGTTTAATGAGGCCTTAGTATTGCTAAAGTCATCAGAGAGTGCTGGTGCTAAGCTGCACCAGTAAACTGTGAACCCGGTTAAATCGATTTTCTGTTTTTTAACTAAAACTGACTAGGTAACCTTATAATATCATTCAAGAAGCTTCTAATACTAATATAATGATAATATCATCCTATTATCTCTCTTCTCTCATAAATCGAGTCCGGTTTGTCTAACTGAGACTATTTACGAAAAACCGAATCAAAACTCCTAACCGATACGGTTCAAAAGCTAGGTTCTTCATCACTGCGTTATCGAGCTTGCCTCATAAAAGGTTCTAGCTTAAAGATGACATAATGATAATGAGGATCGAGATACTTGATGATATATCAGAGCTTCTCCCCTTACTAATCCTCCAGAGTTCTCCGTACTTTCAGAAAAGATCTCGCGTACTCGAAAACCGGGGTTGTTACACCTAACAGAAATTTTCGAAAAAGAAGAAGACATGGCAGCCGAAAATAACAACAATGGTGGAGATGCAAGGAAGGTGCTTGGTGACTTTACTGCACCCACTTCTGACTTTTATGGAAGAAGCATCTCAATTCTTGCAATTGGAGCAAACAACTTTGAGCTTAAGCCTCAATTAGTTTCTCTAATGCAGCAGAATTGCAAGTTTTATGGACTTTCATTGGAAGATCTTCATCAATTCTTAGCTGAATTCTTGCAAATATGTGACACTGTTAAGACCAATGGGGTTAATCCTGAGGTCTACAGACTTATGCTTTTCCCCTTTGCTATAAGAGACAGAGCTAGGATATGGTTAGACTCACAACCTAAAGAAAGCCTGAACTCTTGGGAAAAGTTAGTCAATGCTTTCTTGGCCAAATTCTTTCCACCTCAAAAGTTGAGCAAGCTTAGAGTGGAAGTCTAAACCTTCAAATAGAAGGAAGGTGAATCCCTCTATGAAACTTGGGAAAGATACAAGCAATTGATCAGAAGGTGTCATTCTGACATGCTTTCAGAATAGAGCATCTTATGTATATTCTATGATGGTCTGTCTGAATTGTACAAGATATCATCGGATCACTCTGCTGGTGAATCTCTTCATCTGAAGAAAACGCCTACAGAAGCCCAGGAACTCATTGAGATGGTTGCAAATAACCAGTTCATGTATACTTCTAAAAGAAATCCTGTGAATAATGGGATGACTCAGAAGAAAGGAGTTCTTGAGGTTGATACTCTGAATGCCATATTGGCTCAGAACAAAATATTGACTCAGCAAGTCAATATGATTTCTCAGAGTCTGACTGAAATGCAAGCTGCATCAAGCAGTACTAAAGAAGCCTCCCCTGAAAGAGAATCTTATGACCCTGAGAATCCTGCAATGGAAGAGGTGAATTACATGGTAGAATCCTATGGAAACACCTATAATCCTTCATGGAGGAATCATCCTAATTTCTCATGGAAGGATCAACAGAAGCCTAATCAAGGCTTCAATAATAATGGTGGGAGAAATAGGTTTGGCAATAGCAAGCCTTTTCCATCATCTTCTGAGCAACAGATAGAGAGTTCTAAGCAGAGCCACTCTGACTTAGCAACCATAGTCTCTGATCTATCTAAGACCACTCTCAGTTTCATGACTGAAACAAAGTCCTCCATAAGAAATTTGGAGGCACAAGTGGGTCAACTGAGCAAAAGAGTTACTGAAATCCCTTCTAGTACTCTTCCAAGCAATACAGAAGAGAATCCAAAGAGAGAGTGCAAGGCCATAACTATAACCAAAATGGCCGAACCTGGAGAGGAAGAAAAGGTAGTGATTTCCAGTGAGGAAGACCTCAAGGAACATCCACTGGCCAATAAAGAGTTCCCCATTGTGGAACCAAAGTAATCTGAGGCTCATATAGAGACCATAGAGATTCCACTGAACTTACTGTTGCCATTCATGAGCTTTGATGAGTATTCTTCCTCTGAAGAGGATGAAGGTATTATTGAAGAGCAAGTTGCTCAGTATCTAGGAGCAATCATGAAGCTGAATGCCAAGTTATTTGGTAATGAGACTTGGGAGGATGAACCTCCATTGCTCATCAAGGAACTAAATGCTTTGGGGCAACTAAAGTTACCTCAAAAGAAACCGGATTCCGGAAAGTTCTTAATACCTTGCATCATAGGCACCATGACCTTTAAGAAGACTCTGTGTGACCTTGGTTCAAGTATAAACCTCATGCCACTCTCTGTAATGGAGAAACTAGGGATCTTTGAGGTAAAAGCTGCAAGAATCTCACTAAAGATGGAAGACAATTCAAGGAAACAGGCTTATGGACTTGTAGAGGATGTCTTAGTGAAGGTTGAAAGCTTTTACATCCTTACTGATTTCATAATCCTAGACACTGGTAAGGAAGAAGATAAATCCATCATCCTTGGAAGACCCTTCCTAGCCACAGCAAGAGCTGTGATTGATGTGGACAAAGGAGAGTTAGTCCTTCAATTGAAAGATGACTACCTTGTGTTTAAGGCTCAAGGATCTTCTTCTGTAACCATGGAGAGGAAGCATGAAAAGCTTCTCTCAATACAGAGTCAAATAGAGCCCCCACACTCAACTTCTAAGTTTGGTGTTGGGAGGCCATCATCAAGATCTGAGTCTCTGTGAAGCTCTCTAAGAGCTCATTGTCAAGCTATTGACATTAAAGAAGCGCTTATTAGGAAGCAACCCAATGTTATTTAATTATATTTATTTATATTCCATTGTCATTTTATGTTTTTTTTAGGTTGATGATCATGTGAAGTCATAAAAACAGTTGCAGAATTAAAGCAAAATGAAAAACAGCATCAAAAATAGCACACCTTGGAGGACAGACTTACTGGCGTTTAAACGCCAGTAAGGATAGCAGAATGGGCGTTTAACACCCAGCCTGGCAGTATTCTGGGTGTTAAATGCCAGAATGGGCAGCACTCTGGGCGTTTAATGCCAGAAAGGGATAGCAGACTGGCGTTTAACGCCAGGAAAGGTAGTAGAGATGGCATTTAACGCCAGAATTTGCACACAGAGGGCGTTTGAATGCCAGAATGGTGCAGGGAGCAAAATTTCTTGACACCTCAGGATCTGTGGACCCCACAGGATCCCCACCTACCCCACCTCTTCTTCTCTCCTCTTCACACCTTTCCATAACACTCTCCCCCAAATACCCTTGACCAATCCCATCAATAACTCTTTCCCAAATATCCTTCACCTATCAATTCCTACCCTCTTACCCATATTCTCTTTACCGCTCACATCCACCTATCATAAATCTCACCTACCCCACCATTCAAATTCAAACTATTTTCCTCCCAAACCCACCCATTCTCACACGGATTCCCTCTCTCCCCTACTCTATAAAAACCCCTCCTCACTACCTTCACTTTCACACATCACAAACACTTCTTTCCCCCCTTGGCCGAAACCAACACTACCTTCTATCTCCTCCATTTCTTCTTCATCTACTCCTTTCTTTCTTCTTTTGCTCGAGGACGAGCAAATCTTTTAAGTTTGGTGTGGAAAAAGCTCTGCTTTTTTATTTTTGCATAACCACTAATGGCACCTAAGGCTGGAGAAACCTCTAGAAAGAGGAAAGGAAAGGCAATTGCTTCCACCTCCGAGTCATGGGAGATGGAGAGATTCATCTCAAAGGTCTATCAAGACCACTTCTATGAAGTTGTGGCCAAGAAAAAGGTGATCTCTGAGGTCCCCTTCAAGCTCAAAAAAGGTGAATATCCAGAGATCCAACATGAGATTCGAAGAAGAGGTTGGGAAGCTCTCACCAACCCAATCCAACAAGTCGGAATCTTAATGGTCCAACAGTTCTATGCTAATGCATGGATCACTAGGAACTATGACCAAAGTATGAACCCAAACCCAAAGAATTGGCTCACAATGGTTCGGGGGAATTACTTGGATTTCAGTCCAGAAAATGTAAGGTTGGCATTTAACTTGCCAATGATAAGAGAAGATCCTCATTCTTTTAGTAGAAGGGTCAACTTTGATAAAAAGTTGGACCAAGTCTTTAAGGACATTTTTGTGGAAAGAGCTCAATGGAAGAGAGACTCAAGAGGCAAGCCGGTTCAACTAAGAAGGCTTGACCTTAAACCCGTGGCTAGGGGATGGTTGGAGTTCATCCAACGCTCTATCATTTCTACTAGCAACCGGTCTGAAATTACAATAGACCGAGCTATCATGATCCATAGCATCATGAATGGAGAGGAAGTAGAAGTTCATGAGATCATACCTCTAGAACTCTACAAGGTGGCGGATAAGTCCTCTACTTTGGCAAGGTTAGCCTTCCCTCATCTCATCTGTCACCTATGCAATTCAGCTGAAGTTGTCATAGAGGAAGACATCCTCATTGAAGAGGACAAGCCCATCACTAAGAAGAGGATAGAGCAAACAAGAGAGCCCACTCATGGACCTCAACAAGAGCATGAGAAAATTCCTCATCAAGAAATCTCTGAGATGCCTCAAGGGATGCACTTTCCTCCACAAAACTATTGGGAGAAAATCAACACCTCCTTAGGAGAACTGAGTTCTAACATGGGCAACTAAGGATGGAGCACCAAGAGCACTCCATTATCCTCAATGAAATTAGAGAAGACCAAAGACCCATGAGGGAGGAACAACAAAGGCAAGGAAGAGACTTAGAGGAGCTCAAGCACTCCATAAGATCTTCAAGAGGAAGAACTAGCTGCCATCACTAAAGTAGACCCATTCTTTAATTTCCTTGTTCTTATTTTTCTGTTTTTCTAAAATTATGCTTTATGTTTTGTCTATATTTGTGTCTTTATTACATGATCATTAGTGTCTAGTGTCTATGTCTTAAAGTTATGAATATCCTATGAATCATTCACCTTTCTTAAATAAAAAATGTTTTTAATTGCAAAAGAACAAAAAATACATGATTTCGAATTCTATCTTGAAATTAGTTTAATTATTTTGATGTGGTAGCAATACTTTTTGTTTTCTGAATGAATGCTCGAACAGTGCATATGTTTTGAATTTGTTGTTTATGAATGTTAAAATTGTTAGCTCTTGAATGAATAATGAAAAAAAGAGAAATGTTATTGATAATCTGAAAAATCATAAAATTGATTCTTGAAGCAAGAAAAAGCAGTGAATAGAAAAAGCTTGCGAAAAAAAAGAAGAAAAAATGGTGAAAAATAAAGAAGAAAAGAAAGAAAAAGAAAAAGCAAGCAGAAAAAGCCAATAACCCTTTAAACCAAAAGGCAAGGGTAAAAAGGATCCAAGGCTATGAGCATTAATGGATAGGAGGGCCCATAGGAATAAAATCCTGGCCTAAGCGGCTAAATCAAGCTGTCCCTAACCATGTGCTTGTGGCGTGAAGGTGTCAAGTGAAAGCTTGAGACTGAGCGGTGAAAGTCGTGGACCAAAGCAAAAAGAGTATGCTTAAGAGCTTTGGGCACCTCTAACTGGGGACTCTAGCAAAGCTGAGTCACAATCTGAAAAGGTTCACCCAATTATGTGTCTGTGGCATTTATGTGTCCGGTGGTAATACTGGAAAAAAAGTGCTTAGGGTCACGGCCAAGACTCATAAAGTAGCTGTCTTCAAGAATCAACATGCTGAACTAAGAGAATCAATAACACTATCTGAATTCTAAGTTCCTATGGATGCCAATCATTTTGAACTTCAAAGGATAAAGTGAGATGCCAAAACTGTTCAGAAGCAAAAAGGCTACAAGTCCCGCTCATCTAATTGAAGCTAATCTTCATTGATAAGTTTGGAATTCATTGTATATTCTCTTCTTTTCATCCTATTTTGTTTTTAGTTGCTTGGAGACAAGCAACAATTTAAGTTTGGTGTTGTGATGAGTAGACAATTTATACCCTTTTTTGGCATTATTTTTACATAGTTTTTAGTATATTTTAGTTACTTTTTATTATATTTTTATTAGTTTTTATTCAAAAATCATATTTTTGGACTTTACTATGAGTTTGTGTGTTTTTCTATGATTTCAGGTATTTTCTGGCTGAAATTGAGGGACCTGAGCAAAAATCTGATTCAGAGGCTGAAAAAGGACTGCAGATGCTGTTGGATTCTGACCCTTCTGCACTCGAAGTGGATTTTCTGGAGCTGCAGAAGCCCAATTGACATGCTCTCAATTGCGTTGGAAAGTAGACATTCTGGGCTTTCTAGCAATATATAATAGTCTATACTTTGCCCGAGATTTAATGGCCCAAACTGGCGTCCAAAGCCACCCAAAAACATCTTGGCGTAAAACGCCCAAAGTGTCACCAGAATTGGAGTTAAATGCCCAAACTGGCACCAAAGCTGGCGTTTAACTCCAGGAATAACCTATGCACGTGTAAAACTCAATGCTCAGCCCAAGCACACACCAAGTGGATCCCAGAAGTAGATTTCTGCACTATCTGCACTTAGTTACTCATTTTCTGTAAACCTAAGTTACTAGTTTAGTATAAAAACTACTTTTAGAGATTTATTTTACAGTTTTTATCTTTTGGAATATCTTTTGATCACTTTGATCTTAAAGACCATTATTCACGTTTTTTAGGCTGGCCTCACGGCCATGCCTAGACCTTTTTCACTTATGTATTTTCTACGGTGGAGTTTCTACACCCCATAGATTAAGGTGTAGAGCTCTGCTGTTCTTCATGAATTAATGCAGTTACTACTATTTTCTATTCAATTCACGCCTACTTCTTCTCCAAGATATACTCTCGTTCTTAATTCAGTTAAGTCAGAATGAAAGGGTGACCCATGACAATCACCCAATCTTCGTTACTCGCTTAGCCAGGATCGCGTGCCTGACAACCACAAAGCGGTCTACATGATGTTCAACGTAGTCATTGGATGACAGCTGGAGTATACTCTCTTGGATATCTAATACACAGACTGAGTCCGTGAGATTAGTATCTTCGTGGTATAGGCTAGAACCAATTGGCAGCCATTCTTGAGATCCGGAAAGTCTAAACCTTGTATGTGGTATTCTGAGTAGGATCTGGGAAGGAATGACTATTACGAGCTTCAAACCTGCGAATGTTGGGCGCAAGTGACAGTGTGCAAAAGGATCAATGGATTCTATTCTGACGCTAGCAGGATCCGACAGATGATTAGCCATGCGGTAGCTGTACCTGGTATTTTTCATCCGAGACGAGAAATCCGACAGTTGATTAGCCGTGCAGAAACCGTAGAGGACTATTTTCACTGAGAGGATCTTACAGCTTGCCATGGAAGGAAGTAACGCATGGTTGGAAGAAGACAATAGGAAAGAAGAGATTCAGAAGCAGCAAAGCATCTCCAAACGCTTATCTGAAATTCCCACCAATGAATTACATAAGTAACTTTATTTTATTTTATGTTTTATTTATATTTTAATTATTTAAAACCTCATAACCAATCGAATCCACCTGACTAAGATTTACAAGATGACCTTAGCTTGCTTCAAGCCGACAGTCTCTGTGGGATCGACCCTTACTCACATAAGGTTTATTACTTGGACGACCCAGTGCACTTGCTGGTTAGTTGTGCGGAGATGTGAAAAGTGTGAATCACGATTTCCGTGCACTAAGTTTTTGGCGCCTTTGCCAGGGATTGTTCGAATTTGGACAACTGACGGTTCATCTTGTTGCTTAGATTAGGTAATTTTATTTTATGTTTAAGCTTTTTAAATATTAGTTTTCGAAAAATTCAAAAAAAAAATTCAAAAAAAAAATTTGTGTTCTTCAGAATTTTTAAGAATGAATTCTAGAGTTTCATAAGATATGATGAAGCCGGGCTGGCTGCTTAGCCATGTCTAATCTTTTGGACTGAGGCTTCCACTTCTCATTGACATGCTTGTATGTTTTATGCTAAAGCTTGGCTGGCTATTTTGCCATGTCTAATCTTTTGGACCAAAGCTTTCATTTAAAGCTTGGCTGGCCATCTGGCCATGTCTAATTCTTTTGGACCGAAGCTTTAGACTAACAGTGCATGATTACTGGAATTCTTATTAAAAATTTTGTATCCCTTTATTTTCTTTTTCCAATTAATTTTCAAAAAATACAAAAAAATTTTAATAAAATCATAAAAACCAAAAATTTTATGTTTTTTGTTTAAGTCTTGTATCAAATTTTAAGTTTGGTGTCAATTGCATGTTTTAACTTTCTTTAAATTTTCGAAAATTCATGCATGTGTTCTTCATTGATCTTCAAGTTGTTCTTGATGATTTTTCTTGTTTGATCTTTAATTTTTCTTGTTTGGTGTCTTTTCTTCTTTTTCATATGCATTTTTGAATTACTAGTGTCTCAACATTAAAAATTTTTAAGTTTGGTGTCTTGCATGTGTCTCTTTTCTTAAAAATTTTCAAAAATATGTTCTTGATGTCCATCTTGATCTTCAAAGTGTTCTTCGTATTCATCTTGACATTCAAAGTGTTCTTGCATATTTTTCTTGTTTTGATTCTTAAATTTTTATGTTTTGCATCAATTAGTGTTTTTCTCTCTCATCATTAAAAATTCAAAAATAAAAAAAATATTTTTCCCTTATTTCACTCATAAATTTCGAAATTTTGAATTGATTTAGTCAAAAAGTTTTAAAATTTAGTTGTTTCTTGTTAGTCAAGTCAAAATTTCAATTTAAAAATTCTATCTTTTCAAATCCCTTTCAAAAATTAAATCTTTTTCATTTTTCTTTCATGTTTTCAAAAATCCCAAAATTAATTTTCAAAATATTTTTCTTATTTTTATTTCATGATTTTCGAAATTATTGCTAACATTTAGTGTTTTTATTCAAAAATTTTCAAGTTGTTACTTGCCTATTAAGAAAGGATCAATCTTTAAATTCTAGAATCATATCTTTTTAGTTTCTTGTTAGTCAAGTAATCAACTTTAATTTCAAAAATCAAATCTTTTTAATTTCCTTTTCAAATCTTTTTCAAAATTTAATTTCAAAATCCTTTTCTAACTTCTCATCTTTTCAAAATTTATTTTCAAATCTTTTTCAATTAACTACTTGACTTTTTGTTTGATTTTAAAATTTTTTCTATTTCAATCATATCTTTTTCAAAACTACCTAACTACTTTTCTCTCTCTAATTTTCGAAAACCCCTCACCACTTTTTCAAAATTCTTTTTTATTAACTAATTATTTTAAATTCTAATTTTATTTTATTTCTCTTCTTAATTTTCGAATTCTAACTCAAAATTTAAAATAAAAACAAAAATACTTTTATTTTATTTTAAATTAATATTCAAAATTCTTCTCTCTCTCTCATCTCTTTCTATTTATTTTATTCATCTCCTAACACTTCTCTTCTTCTTATAATTTGAAGCCTCTTTCTCTCTGTGCTCGAATTCTTCTTCTTCTCCCTTTTTCATTCTATCCTTCGATTCTTCTACTCACATAAAGAAATCTCTATACTGTGACATAGAGGATTCCTATTCTTTTCTGTTCTCTTCTTTTTCATATGAGCAGGAACAAGGACAAGAACATTCTTGTTGAAGCTGATCCTAAACCTGAAAGGACTCTGAAAAGGAAGCTAAGAGAAGCTAAAGCACAATACTCTAGAGAGGACCAAACAAAAATTTTTGAAAAAGAAGAAGACATGGCAGCCGAAAATAACAACAATGGTGGAGATGCAAGGAAGGTGCTTGGTGACTTTACTGCACCCACTTCTGACTTCTATGGAAGAAGCATCTCAATTCCTGCAAATGGAACAAACAACTTTGAGCTTAAGCCTCAATTAGTTTCTCTAATGCAGCAGAATTGCAAGTTTTATGGACTTCCATTGGAAGATCCTCATCAGTTCTTAGCTGAATTCTTACAAATCTGTGACACTGTTAAGACTAATGGGGTTAATCCTGAGGTCTACAGACTTATGCTTTTCCCCTTTGCTGTAAGAGACAGAGCTAGGATATGGTTGGACTCACAACCTAAAGAAAGCCTGAACTCTTGGAAAAAGTTGGTCAATGCTTACTTGGCCAAATTTTTTCTATCTCAAAAGTTGAGCAAGCTTAGAGTGGAAGTCCAAATCTTCAGACAGAAGGAAGGTGAATCCCTCTATGAAGCTTGGGAAAGATACAAGCAATTGATCAGAAGGTGTCCTTCTGACATGCTTTCAGAATGGAGCATCTTATGTATATTCTATGATGGTCTGTCTGAATTGTCCAAGATGTCAGCGGATCACTCTGCTGGTGGATCTCTTCATCTGAAGAAAATGCCTGCGGAAGCCCAGGAACTCATTGAGATGGTTGCAAATAAGCAGTTCATGTATACTTTTGAAAGAAATCCTGTGAATAATGGGATGACTCAGAAGAAAGGAGTTCTTGAGATTGATACTCTGAATGCTATATTGGCTCAGAACAAAATATTGACTCAGCAAGTCAATATGATTTCTCAGAGTCTGACTGAAATGCAAGCTGCATCAAGCAGTACTAAAAAAGCCTCCCCTGAAGAAGAAGCTTATGACCATGAGAATCCTGCAATGGAAGAGTTGAATTACATAGGTGAATCCTATGGAAACACCTATAATCCTTCATGGAGGAATCATCCTAATTTCTCATGGAAGGATCAACAGAAGCCTAATTAAGGCTTCAATAATAATGGTGGGAGAAATAGGTTTGGCAATAGCAAGCTTTTTCCATCATCTTCTGAGCAATAGACAGAGAGTTCTAAGCAGAGCCACTCTAACTTAGCAACCATAGTCTCTGATCTATCTAAGACCACTCTCAGTTTCATGACTGAAACAAAGTCCTCCATAAGAAATTTGGAGGCACAAGTGGGTCAACTGAGCAAAAGTGGTACTGAAATCCCTCCTAGTACTCTCCCAAGCAATACAGAAGAGAATCCAAAGAGAGGTTTGACGTGGCGGAAATTGGCGAGTTAAGAAATTATTATAAGAGATGCGTTGCAAGTATAGTTCTCAACCAACCAAAATTGCGCTTACCAATTTAGAAGGGTTGTCAAAAAATTAGAATTAAAATACTGGGAGTATGAATCCCAGGTCGTCTCCCAACGAGTTGCATAAAGGTGTGCTATTTTATTAATCAGATGTTTTCTAAAATGGTTTGAGTTGATAAATAGGAAATTAAATCAAAGAAATTATGTAATTTAAATAAAAATCTTGACCGGGAGTAGATTAGTTGGAAGCCCTATCCTTGATGGAGTTCTCTCAAGTTCAATTGATAATTGAAGGTTGTCTGCTCAGTTATCCTTTACCGGATAAAGGAAAGTCAAGCACGTCGGAAGTCAATTTCTATTCACAAGTTCTTATCCTCTCCCTTGGAAAGGACTAGTGTCAATGATTAGAGGGCAACCCAACGCTAATCCCAATTATAATTTTACTCTTGAGCATCCAACTCAAGGTCCTCCTTTCAATCAACTCCCAATCAAGTCATGGACCTACTCGCTCATTATGATTGTAAAATTCATGAAATAAGAAGGGAAAATAAAGAAAGACATGATAAATAATAATAAAAATAGAAATAGTTCTTGTATTAATAAATTCAAAAAAATAGTTCAATAGTAACTCTGAATAAAATAAGGATATGAAAGAGTAAGTGACAAGTAAGGAAACAAACTAGAATGATGAAGTCTTGATGGAGGTAATAACTCTTCTCAATATCCCAATTCGAAAAGCAATAAAATCAAAATCCTAAGAACTATGAATGTGTAGAGAGAAAACCTAGAGGAGGAGTAAAATCAGATCAAAAACTAAAATTATGCAGAATGAACGTTCTTTTTCTTTGTCTCTGCATGTTCCCTGGCTCTAATATGCTTTTTTGGGCCGAAAACTGGGTCAAAACAGGGCCCAAAATCGCCCTCAGCAAATTCTGCAGATTCTGCAGATCGCGCACGTCACGCGATCGCGTCATTCACGCGTTCGCGTCATTCACGCGTTCGCGTCATCCACACGTTCGCGTCATCCAGCGTCTTGCCTTGCCACGCGTGCGCGTCATCCACGCCTTCGCGTCACTTGTGCAGTTTCCATTCCGTGCGTTCGCGTCAGGCACGCGGGCGTGTCACTGCAATTTCCTCTATGTCATGCGGTCGCGTGAGTCATGCGTCCGCGTCACTTCTCGCTGGTCATCTCCTCAATTTCTTGTGTTCCTTCCAACTTTGCAAGCTTCCTTTCCAATCTCCAAGTCATTCATGCCCTATAAAGCCTGAAACACTTAACACGCAGATCACGGCATCGAATGGAATAAAGGAGAATTAAAATACATAATTAAAAACTTCTAGGAAGCAGTTTTTCAACCATGGGGTAATTTTGGGAAGGAATTATAAATACATGCTAATTTAATGAATAAGTGGGTAAAGATTTGATAAAACCACACAATTAAACACAATATAGACCATAAAATAATGGTTTATCAACCTCCCCACACTTAAACATTAGAATGTCCTCATGCTTAGTTGAATGAGATAAAATGAATGAGTAGGAACATGTAAAACTCATGCAATGCAATGCAACCTATATATGTGAATGCAACTATATGATTCTTGTCCACTTGGTCAAAAGTAAATAAGCTCTTCAAGATAATCACAAATCAAATTCCACTAATTTAATTCTTATATAGGAACAACAGACAAAAATGCAAGAAGGTAGCTCATGAAAGCAGGGAACATAGAATTTAAGCATTGAACCCTCACTGATGATGTATGTACGCTCTTAATCTCTCTAGTGTATAGGGTAATCACTCTATCCTTCTCTAATCATGCTTTCTAATTTTTTTGTTCTTCACCTAACCAATCAACAATAATTAATATACCAATGCAAACATCATGAGGTCTTTTCAAGGTTGTAATGGTGCCAAGGTAAGGGTAAGGATATATATATATATGGCTGAGTAAGCTTATAAATTGAATCTTTAATTATCCCAAGCTTTCACCTAACACACACATATATATATTCCATGTAACTTAAATTTCACACCTAGCTACCCAAAATTTTTTCTTTCACATTCCATACTCATGTATCAACTTTTATTTTAAAATAAACACAACTTATCAATGCACATAGAATTTTAATTTTTCTTTTATAATTTCACATGAGTAGGTACCCAAACTCTCATTATATTATCATGACGCATTCCCTTATTATCTTTTGTTCCCACAATTTTCCCATACCCAATTAACACACAATTCTATCTCAAGCTAACCAAAGATTCAATTGGGATATATAATTGTTTTTCTGCTTAAGGCTAGTGATGTGGTGAAATAAAGAATAAATGGGATTTAAAGGCTCAAAGTGGCTAACAAAGGTAACTTAAGGGGTAGGCTTAATTTGGATAAGTGAGATAAACAAATAATGGCCTCAATCATACGTAAGCATATAAATATATTAAACATTGGACATATAAGATGAAACAAAATACAGATTACAATCATAGAGAAGTAAACACACAAGAATAAAATATTTATGGCTAAATAATGTAACCATGTATTTAGGCTCAAAGTCTCACAGGTTGTGTATTCTTTAGCTCAAAAATCATGTTTCAGATACAACTTCAAGTAAATTTTACATAAATTTTTTTTTATTAAAATTAGTGAAATTTTGTTCTAAAAAAAAATAGGGTCTTAGAAGAAACTTACTGTCTTTTCAATCAAGTAGAACATGCATGCAACTATCTTATTACTATGCAATTTATCCTATTCTACAAAAGAAAAACTAACTAAATATCCTATTTTATTGGTGTTAAGGAAGAAAAATTAACTCCGGAAGTCAGGTACTGACCGACCTCCCCACACTTAAGGCTTTGCACCGTCCTCGGTGCCATCTGTCAGGAACAAAGGTGGGCTGGTAGCAGTATCTCCACAGTCGGGACCGTCATGGCTCCCTGTGCTGGTAAACAAAGTGGAGTCCGGGGTGTCTGAGTCTCTGTATTTTCCTTTAAGCAGCTCCTTGAGGTATGTGAATCGGCGCTTGTTACGGCGCTCTCTCAGCTTTGCTTTGTGTTCCTGCCGATCCAACCTCTCAAGTATCTGGTGGAGCAGTTGGTTTGTTGTAGGTTCTTGTGGTGTTGAATGAGGAATATCTTCAGCTGGTTCAGTGGGCTGGCTTGTAGTTACGGCTGGAGATCTAATATATTTTCCGTGAGGGACGTATTGATCATCCCGCGAAAGCATGGCTTTGGTGTCCCCAGCTCTGTAGGAGACTCCGGCTGCTGAGACAAGATCTGAGACCAAGGCAGGAAAAGATAAGTTGCCCGTAATTTGTACGTGTCCCATGGCATTCCGGATGTGTCTTGGTAGGTTCAGAGGCTGGTCCGTAAGGATGCACCATAGTAGAACGGCCATGTCTGCAGTGAAGGAGGACTCGTGAGTGCTCGAAAAGACGTAATGGGACATAATCTGTGCCCATACGCGAGCCTCCAAGGTAAGTGCAGAAGCCGATATTCCCTTAGGTCGGGAACGATGGTATCCGTGGATCGATCTGCTGTCAGGTAGTGCGATAACTCTGAGAACAGCGTCCCAGTCAAATTGGTACATCTGGCGCTTGAGTGAGGCTTCTTGAAATGCATCCAGTCCATCTGGAGTAAGGGGGAGATCTAGAGCTCGTTGAATAGCCTCTTCTGTAATGGGGACTTGTTTCTGACAGACGTAGACAGACTATAGGGTTGGCAGGTGGAAATTAGAGTAGAACTCGACTACCCAGGAAAGATTGACCTGTCGTGGCTGTCTTTTAAGGAAACCCCATTGTCTTCTTTCAATTTGCGGCTCAACAAATTCAGCAATACGGGTTGGGAGGATAAGAAGGTATTCATTGTTGTAACTCATTTTTGCCAGGATGGGGAACATCTGCTCACAGTAGCGATTGGTAAATCGTGTAGTGTCCTTTGTTGGGAAGGCTTTCTCTTTGTCATCAACCTTAATAATCCTCTTAATTCTTTTTGTTGAGGGCTTGACTGCAGTTGAAGATGGCTTTGGCAGTAGAGCTCGTTTGGTTCCTCTCCTTGCTGTTGATTTGGGAGTAGCTTTCTCCTTGCCTTTCTTGGTGGCCATCCTAAAAGAAAGAAAAGAAAAAGTATGTTAAAATGTCAAGGGTTGGAGCAAGGAAGAGGGTGAAAAGGTGGTAATCAATGCACATTAGGAGATGAATGATGTTAACACATGGTCATGACTACATGTGGAAAATCATCAATGGAAATATAGCAAGTGCATATGGGAATAATTAAATGCAAGGTATTTATTGGCATGCAGGCAAAGGCATGAGTAGCATAGATCAAGCATTTAATGTCTAAGTTAGATTACCAAGTCTGTCATACTAATAATCTGTTTGTATTAACAATTATATTTAAATAATGAAATATAAAAAAGGGTTTTGTGAAAAGCAAGCATATAGAGTAGTAAATTAAAAGAGATCTAAAAAAATAGTGCACAATGCCATACGGGCATTTTCACAAACACATAGCATGCATGGTGAATAAGTTATTGAATGTATTAAATTGAACATGCAAGCAACCCTTAAAAATTAATATATAATTGCCAAACAATTTTGCAACAACCCACAAGCAAATCATAAGGAATAATGATGACCCTAATAAATTTCCAACACCAATTAAAAGAAAAAGAAAGAAAAGGAAAACATGGATAATGCAAGTAAAAGAAAAAGAAAAGGGGAAGAAAACATAAAAAAAAAAAAAAGAATAGAAAAGTAAGGAGGGATGAAGAAAAGAAAAACCTGGATAATGGTGGTGAGAGAGAGAGAAAATAGAAAGTGAGAAAGAAGGAAGAAGGAAGAAGGGGAAGAAAGAAATAAGGAGGGAAAAGAAAAAAATGATTTGGGGAATAGAAAGATAAGATATTTTGGCAAATTAGGATAAGTTGTGCGGCGCAAGCGACACGGATGCGTGGGGTACACGTTCGCGCGATTTGCGCTCATATGAATCGACGCGGTCGCGTCGGTCACGCGGACGCGTGATTCGTTTTGTGCTATTGGCACGAGGGCAGCCTCGCGCTCCCACAACTCTCTGTTCAAAACTCATTATTGCCAAATTCAGGGTGACGCAGTCACGTGGTTGACGCGATTGCGTGGGTGGCCAATATTTGAATATGACGCGGACGCGTGAGCGATGCGTCCGCGTGGTAAGGCTTGTGCGTTCAGCACCAGTCCAGCACCACTCCAGCACAACTTTCGGTCATGCACCCTGTCTTACGTCGATTTTCAGGTCACGCGACCGCATGGGTGACGCGGATGCGTGGGAGGCATGTTTCCCCTATGACGCAGACGCGTCAGTGATGCGGTCGCGTGGGGTGATTTGTGCCACAGGCACGCCTCCAGCCACGCTCCCGCGTGACTCTCTATTTGATTTATTTGCTTTCTTACTCTTCTGCGACGCGGACGCATCGGTGACGCTGTCGCGTCGCGAGCCTCCTTTTTTTTATTTCTTTTTTTTTATATATGCAATATGCAGATGAGGATGCAAACTAAATATGCTAATAATGAGAAGAGTTATTGAAAAATAAAACTAAGAAGAAGAAGGAAAGGAACGATCATACCATGGTGGGTTGTCTCCTACCTAGCACTTTGCTTTAACGTCCTTAAGTTGGACGCTCCACTAGCTCAGTCTTCTACTGTGGGTGGATCCTCCAAGAGGAAGATCTCTAGCTCCTTGGGTTTCATCGCCTTCTCACCATGATATAGCTTTAAGCGATGACCATTAACTTTGATGAAATCAGAACTTGAAGGATGACTCAGATGGAAGATGCCGTATGGCTCAGCCTTCTCTACTCTATACGGACCTTCCCATCTTGATCTCAACTTGCCTGGCATGAGCCTTAGTCTAGAGTTGTAAAGGAGGACAAAGTCCCCAGGTTGGAACTCTCTCCTCTTGATGTGCTTATCATGCACAGCCTTCATCTTTTCCTTGTACAGCCTTGAGTTCTCATAAGCTTCTAGGCGAAGGCTTTCTAATTCTTATTGTTGCAACTTCCTTTTAGCTTCGGCTTTCTCAAATCCCATATTGCACTCCTTTACTGCCCAAAAGGCTTTGTGCTCTACCTCAACTGGGAGGTGACAGGCTTTTCCATAAACTAAGCGGAAGGGACTCATCCCAATGGGTGTCTTGTATGCTGTTCTGTATGCCCAGAGTGCATCTTGTAGCCTGGTGCTCCAGTCTCTTCTATGAGGTTTGACTATCTTTTGTAATATACTCTTTATCTCTCTGTTAGACACCTCAGCTTGCCCATTAGTCTGGGGATGGTAGGCTGTTTCCACTTTATGAACTATCCCATGCTTCTTCAATAATCCTGTTAGTTTTCTGTTACAGAAATGGGTGCCTTGATCGCTCACGATTGTTCGTGGTGATCCAAAGCGATAAATAATGTGGTTTCTAACAAAGGAAACAACAGTGTTAGCATTATCAGTGCGGGTAGGAATTGCTTCCACCCATTTAGAAACGTAATCTACAGCTAACAATATATAAAAATGACCATTAGAATTTGGAAATGGACCCATGAAGTCAATGCCCCAAACATCAAAAATTTCACAAAAAAGCATAGTCTGTTGAGGCATCTCATCCCTCTTGGATATATTACCAAACCTTTGGCATGGGGAACAAGATTTACAAAATTCAGCAGCGTCTTTAAAAAGAGTAGGCCACCAGAATCCACAGTCTAAGATTTTTCTAGCTGTTCTTTGAGGGCCAAAATGTCCTCCACTCTCAGATGAGTGGCAGGCCTCTAAAATGGACTGGAATTCTTATTGAGACACACACCTTCTAATTACCTGGTCAGCGCCACATCTCCATAAATATGGGTCATCCCATATATAATATTTGGACTCACTTTTCAGCTTGTCTCTTTGATGCTTAGTAAAGTTTGGAGGAAAAGTGCGGCTAACTAGATAATTAGCTACAGGCGCATACCAAGGGACTACTTCAGATACTGCTTGTAAGTTATCAAACGGGAAATTATCATTTATAGGAGTGGCGGTATCCTTAATGTGCTCAAGGCGACTCAAGTGGTCTGCCACTAGATTCTGGTTACCACTCCTATCCTTAATTTCTAAATCAAATTCTTGTAGTAGCAATATCCAACGTATAAGCCTTGGTTTGGACTCCTTTTTAGCTAATAAATACTTTAGAGCTGCGTGGTCTGAGTACACTACTACTCTAATACCAAGTAAATAGGCTCGGAATTTATCCAGAGCAAAAACAATAGCAAGAAGCTCTTTCTCAGTAGTAGTGTAATTAGACTGAGCTGTGTCTAAAGTCTTAGACGCATAAGCAATTACAAAAGGATCCTTACCTTCACGCTGAGTCAGCGCTGCTTCTACTGCATGGTTGGAAGCATCGCACATGATTTCAAATGGCTGGCTCCAGTCTGGTCCTCTCACAATTGGAGCTTGAGTCAGGGCAGTCTTCAGCTTATCAAACGCTTGTTCGCAATCCTCACTGAACTCGAACTCAATATCCTTTTGCAGTAGTCTAGATAAGGGCAGTGCTACCTTACTAAAGTCCTTGATGAATCTTCGGTAAAAACCTGTATGGCCAAGGAACGAACGGACTTCCCTCACAGAGGAGGGGTAAGGTAAACTAGAAATAACATCCACCTTTGCTGGATCTACAGAAATGCCAGTATTAGATACAACATGCCCTAGTACAATCCCTTGTTTTACCATAAAGTGACATTTTTCAATTCAATACAAAGTTTGTACTGACACATCTATCTAATACTCTAGATAAACTATCTAAGCAAAGGCTAAAGGAATCACCATAAACGCTAAAATCATCCATAAAAACCTCCATACAGTCCTCAATAAGGTCAGAGAAAAGACTCATCATGCACCTTTGGAAAGTAGCTAGTGCATTGCACAAGCCAAAGGGCATTTTCTTATAAGCATAAGTCCCAAAAGGACATGTAAAAGTAGTCTTTTCCTGATCTTCAGGAGCTATATGAATCTGGAAATAACCTACGTAACCATATAAAAAGCAATAATGTGATTTACCTGACAGGCGATCCAGCATTTGATCAATGAATGGAAGGGGGTAGTGATCCTTACGAGTGGCCTGGTTGAGGCGCCTGTAATCAATGCAGACCCTCCAGGCGTTCTGTACTCTGGTTGCTATGAGCTCTCTATGCTCATTCTTCACTGTAGTGACTCCAGACTTCTTGGGTACCACTTGTACTAGGCTTACCCATTCACTGTCTGAGATGGGATAGATGATATCTGCCTCAAGTAGTCTGGTCACTTCCTTTTTGACAACCTCTAAGATAGTGGGATTCAGTCTTCTCTGGGGTTGACGAACAGGCCTAGCTCCCTCTTCTAAAAATATTCTGTGCTCACAAACTTGAGGGTTGATGCCTTCTATGTCTCCCAAGCTCCATCCAATTGCTTTTCTGTGTTTCCTCAGCACACTGAGTAGCTGTGCTTCTTGTTGGAAAGTGAGTTCCCTTGCAATGATAACTGGAAACTTCTGCTTGTCCTCAAGGTAAGCATACTTGAGGTGTGGAGGGAGGGGCTTTAATTCTAATTTCTGCTCATGGTCAGGCTCCGGATTATCTGGGGCTGGTGATAATGGCAAAGTGCCCTCATTGCCATCTGAAAATGTCCCTACACTTGGACCTTGTCCTGTGTACTTCTCTTCTAACTCCTCCTGGTGAACTTCAGCCACGGTTTCATCTATGATGTCACACTGGGAGATGGAAAGGTCATCCAGAGGGTGCTCCATAGCTCCATTTAAACTGAATTTCACTATTCTGCCATCTATTTTAAAGGAATAAGTTCCGAAAAATGCGTCCAGCTTGAACTTTGAAGTCTTCAGAAATGGTCTTCCAAGCAGGATTGATGATGGCCTTCCTGAGTCATTAGGGGGCATTTCCAGGATATAGAAGTCAATGGGGAATGTGAGCCCCTTAATGCTCATTAATACATCTTCAATAATTCCAACCACTATAATTATGCTTTTATCTGCTAACACAAAACGAGCTGCCGACCTTTTTAAGGGAGGGAGCCTCAAAGTATCATATATAGACAAAGGCATTATACTAACACATGCTCCTAAATCACAGATGCAGTCAGAAAATATCACACCGCCAATAGTACAAGTAACCATGCATGGACCTGGATCACTACACTTTTCAGGTATACCTCCCATTAAAGCAGATATAGAACTACCTAAAGGAATAGTTTCTAATTCATTAATTTTGTCTTTATGTATACATAAATCTTTTAGAAACTTTGCGTATTTAGGTACCTGCTGAATAACATAAAAAAGGGGAACAGTTACCTCAACCTTTTTGAATATTTCTACCATTTTGGGATCAAGTTCCATATGCTTTCTGGGCTTCCTTGTAATTTGTGGAAATGGAATAGGGAGGGCGTTTCCTGCAGAGTCTGCTTCCTTTGGTGTTTCCTTCTGTGGTTGAGCTTCTTCTTCTTCAACCATATCTTGTATGTCCTCTTCCTCTTCAACATCCACTACTTCCACTACCTCTTCAGCTGAGGCGTGTTCTGATGGGATTGGCTCTTCCTGATTCCTCTCTTGCAGTGTGGTTCCGACCCTTAGGGTGATGGCATTGATGCCACCCTTTGGATTGGGCAATGGTTGAGAGGGGATTCCACCAAAGCTCAAAGGCTGGTTGTTGGAGTTATTTAGTGATCCAATCTGTGATACAAGAGCTTGCAAGGTAGAGTTCAGACCATTTAGAGTAGAAGTAAGGTTGTTTTCCATGGCCTGCTGTCTCCGATCAATAGATTGTAGTAACTCATCATTAGAAGATAAAGAGGGATAAGTGATTTGAGAGGTCTGTTGTTGGTTGTGCTGTGGTCCTTGGAATTGCCTCAGGTGAGGTGCTCTGTAAGGCTGGTTCTGGTTCTGCTGCCTGTTGTTGTTATTATTCCACCTCTAATTTCCCTGATTGTCTCTGCCTCCTCTGTTATTGTTGTCCCTCTAGCCCTGGTTAGAATTATCTCTCCAACCTTGGTTTGAATTGTCCTGCCATCCATGGTTGTAGCTGCCACCTTGGTTGTATCCTTGATTGGATCGGTCATAAAAGTTATGAGTGGCTGCTACAGTGTTGTCTTCCTGCTGGAGCTGCGGACATTCATTAGTATAATGGCTATAATCAGCACAGATCCCGTACATTCTCTGTGGGACTAACTGTTGGCTTTGCTGTGGCAGAGAGGGCTGAGCTTGCTGAGCTTGTTGTTGACTCAACTGCATCTGCTTCAGTAAGTTGGTCATTTCACAGATACTCTGAGTTAGAGCAGCAGTCTCTCTGCTAGAGGATACTTCTGCAACAGAATTTGACCGGCTTTGTTTCTGCCTGTGATTCCTAGTAGATTCAGCCAAGTCGCTGATTAATTGCCATGCCTCATCAGTGGTCTTGTACTTTTTCATAGACCCATTGCTAGCACTTTCCAATGTGGTCTTATCTTGGGGCCTCATGCCCTGTGTGATGTAGCCGAGCAACACTATCTTGTCAATCATATGGTGGGGGCATGCTTCCAGAAGATTGTTGAAGTGATCCTAGTATTCGTAGAGAGTCTCTGACTCATCCTGAACAATCATGGAAATGTCTTTTCTCAGTTTATCAGTAACTTCAGTTGGAAAGAATTTTTCCAAAAATTCTCTTCTAAGCGTATCCCAGTCAGAAACAGTTGCTGCGGGTTGAATGTAGTACCACTCTCTTGCCTTTCCCTCAAGAGAGAATGGGAAGACTTTTAATGAAATAGAAGTTTCATCTGCACCATCACGCTTGACAGTAGAATAGGCTGCTTGGAAATCCCTAAAGTGCTTGATAGGCTCTTGAGCAGGTAAGCCATGAAACTTAGGCATCAAGTTGAGCAGTGCAGTCTTTATTTCAAAGTCTGTAGCCACTGCTGGGTGATGCGCTTGAAACGGTTGCAGCGTGAAATCAGGGGCTCCAGCCTCCTGGATAGTAACTCTCCTAGGTGCTGCCATGTCACCTGCACGTAAATCAACCGAATCAGTAGAAAGGGAGCTTATTTCTTCCTCAAGTAGAAAAATAAAATAAAATGCAAATAAATAAATTCCAATCAATAAATTAGCACTCTATTGCAACTCCCCGGGAACGGCGCCAAAAATTCACGTGGCGGAAATTGGCGAGTTAAGAAATTATTATAAGAGATGCGTTGCAAGTATAGTTCTCAACCAACCAAAATTTCGCTTATCAATTTAGAAAGGTTGTCACAAAATTAGAATTAAAATACTAGGAGTATGAATCCCAGGTCATCTCCCAACAAGTTGCATAAAGGTGTGCTATTTTATTAATCAGATGTTTTCTAAAATGGTTTGAGTTGATAAACAGGAAATTAAATCAAAGAAATTATGTAATTTAAATAAAAACCTTGACCGGGAGTAGATTAGTTGGAAGCCCTATCCTTGATGGAGTTCTCTCAAGTTTAATTGATAATTAAAAGTTGTCTGCTCAGTTATCCTTTACCGAATAAAGGAAAGTCAAGCACATCGGAAGTCAATTTCTATTCACAAGTTCTAATCCTCTCCCTTGGGAGGGACTAGTGTCAGTGATTAGAGGGCGACCCAATGCTAATCCCAATTATAATTTTACTCTTGAGCATCCAACTCAAGGTCCTCCTTTCAATCAACTCCGAATCAAGTCATGGAACTACTCGCTCATTATGATTGTGAAATTCATGAAATAAGAAGGGAAAATAAAGAAAGACATGATAAATAATAATAAAAAAGATCAATAAAAATAGAAATAGTTCTTGTATTAATAAATTCAAAAAAATAGTTCAATAGTAACTCTGAATAAAATAAGGATATGAAAGAGAAAGTGACAAGTAAGGAAACAAACTAGAATGATGAAGTCTTGATGGAGGTAATAACTCTTCTCAATATCCCAATTCGAAAAGCAATAAAATCAAAATCCTAAGAACTATGAATGTGTAGAGAGAAAACCTAGAGGAGGAGTAAAATCAGATCTAAAACTAAAATTATGCGGAATGAACGTTCTTTTTCTTTGTCTCTACATGTTCCCTGGCTCTAATCTGCTTTTCTGGGCCGAAAACTAGGTCAAAACAGGGCCCAAAATTGCCCCCAGCGAATTCTGCAGATTCTGCAGATCGCGCACGTCATGCGATCGCGTCATCCAGTGTCTTGCCTTGCCACGCGTGCGCGTCGTCCATGCCTTCGCGTCACTTGTGCAGTTTCCATTCCGTGCGTTCGCGTTAGGCACGTGGGCGCGTCACTGCAATTTCCTCTATGTCATGCGGTCGCGTGAGTCATGCGTCCGTGTCACTTCTCGCTGGTCATCTCCTCAATTTCTTGTGTTCCTTCCAACTTTACAAGCTTCCTTTCCAATCTCTAAGTCATTCATGCCCTATAAAGCCTGAAACACTTAACACACAGATCACGGTATCGAATGGAATAAAGGAGAATTAAAATACATAATTAAAAACTTCTAGGAAGCAGTTTTTCAACCATGGGGTAATTTTGGGAAGGAATTGTAAATACATGCTAATTTAATGAATAAGTGGGTAAAGATTTGATAAAACCACACAATTAAACACAATATAGACCATAAAATAATGGTTTATTAAGAGTGCAAGGCCATAACTATAACCAAAATGGACGAACCTAGAGAGGAAGAAAAGGCAGTGATTTCCAGTGAGGAAGACCTCAAGGGACGTCCACTGGCCAATAAGGAGTTCCCCATTGAGGAACCAAAGGAATCTGAGGCTCATATAGAGACCATAGAGATTCCACTGAACTTACTGTTGTCATTCATGAGCTCTGATGAGTATTCTTCCTCTGAAGAGGATGAAGATATTATTGGAGAGCAAGTTGCTCAGTATCTAGGAGCAATCATGAAGCTGAATGCCAATTTATTTGGTAATGAGACTTGGGAGGATGAACCTCCATTGCTCATCAAGGAACTAAATGCTTTGGGGCAACTAAAGTTACCTCAAAAGAAACCGGATCCTGGAAAGTTCTTAATACCTTGCATCATAGTCACCATGACCTTTAAGAAGGCTCTGTGTGACCTTGGTTCAAGTATAAACCGCATGCCACTCTCTGTAATGGAGAAACTAGGGATCTTTGAGGTACAAGCTGCAAGAATCTCACTAGAGATGGCAGACAATTCAAGGAAATTGGCTTATGGACTTGTAGAGGATGTCTTAGTGAAGGTTGAAAGCTTTTACATCTCTACTGATTTCATAATCCTAGACACTGGGAAGGAAGAAGATGAATCCATCATCCTTGGAAGACCCTTCCTAGCCACAGCAAGAGCTGTGATTGATGTGGACAGAGGAGAGTTAGTCCTTCAATTGAAAGAGGACTACCTTGTGTTTAAGGCTCAATGATCTTCTTCTGTAACCATGGAGAGGAAGCATGAAAAGCTTTTCTCAATACAGAGTCAAACAGAGCCCCTACACTCAACTTCTAAGTTTGGTGTTAGGAGGCCATCATCAAGCTCTGAGTCTCTGTGAAGCTCTCTAAGAGCTCACTGTCAAGCTGTTGACATTAAAGAAGCACTTATTGGGAGGATACCCAATGTTATTTAATTATATTTATTTATATTCCATTGTTATTTTATGTTTTCTTTAGGTTGATGATCGTGTGAAGTCATAAAAACAGCTATAGAATTAAAGCAAAATGAAAAACAGCATCAAAAATAGCACACCCTGGAGGACAGACTTACTGGCGTTTAAACACTAGTAAGGATAGCAGAATGGGCGTTTAACGCCCAGCCTGGCAGCATTTTGGGCGTTAAATGCCAGAATGGGCAGCACTCTGGGCGTTTAATGCCAAAAAGGGGTGTCTGGCGTCTGGATGGCGTTAAACGCCAGAAAGGGGCAGCAGACTGGCGTTTAATGCTAGGAAAGTTAGCAGAACTGGCGTTTAATGCCAGGAAAGGTAGTAGAGCTGGCGTTTAACGCCAGAATTGGCACACAGAGGGCGTTTGAATGCCAGAATGGTGTAGGGAGCAGAATTCCTTGACACCTCAGGATCTGTGGACCCCATAGGATCCCCACCTACCCCACCTCTTCTTCTCTCCTCTTTACACCTTTCCATAACACTCTCACACAAATACCCTTGACCAATCCCATCAATAACTCTTTCCCAAATACCATTCACCTATTAAATCCTACCCTCTTACCCATATTCTCTTCACCACTCACATCCACCCATCATAAACCCCACCTATCCCACCATTCAAATTCAAACCATTTTCCTCCCAAACCCACCCATTCTCACACGGATTCCCTCTCTCCCCTACTCTATAAATACCCCTCCTCACTACCTTCACTTTCACACATCACAAACACTTCTTTCCCCCCTTGGCCAAAACCAACACTACCCTCAATCTCCTCCATTTTTTCTTCTTCTACTCCTTTCTTTCTTCTTTTGCTCGAGGACGAGCAAACCTTTTAAGTTTGGTGTGGAAAAAGCTCTGCTTTTTTATTTTTCCATAATCACTAATGGCACCTAAGGCCGGAGAAACCTCTAGAAAGAGGAAAGGGAAGGTAATTGCTTCCACCTTCGAGTCATTGGGAGATGGAGAAATTCATCTTAAAGGTCCATCTAGACCACTTCTATGAAGTTGTGGCCAAGAAAAATGTGATCTTTGAGGTCCCCTTCAAGCTCAAAAAAGGTGAATATCCAGAGATCCGACATGAGATTCGAAGAAGAGGTTGGGAAGCTCTCACCAACCCAATCCAACAAGTCAGAATCTTAATGTTCCAAGAGTTCTATGCTAATGTATGGATCACTAGGAACCATGACCAAAGTATGAACTCAAACCCAAAGAATTGGCTCACAATGGTTCAGGAGAATTACTTGGATTTCAGTCCAGAAAATGTAAGGTTGGCATTTAACTTGCCAATGATGAGAGGAGATCCTCATCCTTTCACTAGAAGGGTCAACTTTGATCAAAAGTTGGACCAAGTCCTTAGGGACATTTATCCGCTCATCACCCACCTGGCCCAACATCGGCTCCGCCTTCCGGACTATGACGGTGGAATGGAGGAGGGCCTGGTACATTGACTTTGCCTAACCGTCGATGTCACAATCGTAGAATTACTCCTCCGTACCGGGAAGGAGATGCTGATCAATGAAGGCCAGAGCATCAAATCTCTGGTCCTTTATGGAAGGTACTGTCCCCTCCTCCTCCACATTCTCCCCGCTACTCCCCTCCGCCGTCTTCCTCCGCTTCCTGCCCGCTTCAGCAGGCGACACCACCAAGGCCTCACCTCGACCCCAGCGGCAGCCATCCCCGGGGAAGCGACCGCTCTGCCCCAACCAAAAACCAGGTCCTGTATAACGACTCACATTTTCGAAAAATTTAAATATAAACAAGTTGTAATTTATTTTATTAATTGGAGCTCCTTATTTTTAGAAACTGATTTACTAAGAATAATTAAATTGATTTTATGATTATTAAAGTTTAAATTAATTATGATTTATGCATAATTTTTTTTATTATAATGAGAAATTTCGAGAAAGGATAAAATAATAATAATAATTATTATTATTACCCATTTTGATTAAAATAAAGTTTAGTTAATATTATTATTAAGTTCAAAATCTGCCGGTATGAGTAAATATTGGTACTCTTCGGTGAATTCAGCTTTGCTAATGTTTCATCGTATATCTTTTATCATTATGTTACTAATGTCATTTATATTAGTAACTTATACACATTTATCCCTATATATATTATTACTTGTGTTTTAATATATCCAACTTTCATAGTTATTCGTTTAAGATATTTATAACTTGAATTGCACTCAGCGGCTTAAATGAGTGACACATGGCCCTTAGTGACACATAATCATCATTTACCCTTAATAATCCTTCCATCCTCATGCATCACCGAACAAACATTTGGAGAAAAAGAAAAGAAAGCACTGAGAGAGAGAGAGAGAGAGAGGGAGAGAGAGAGAGAGAGAGAGAGAGAGAGAGAGAGAGAGAGAGAGAGAGAGAGAACTCTATGGAACCGTGAACTTCCAAGTTTGATTTTTTTCGATCCATAACTCTAGTAAAAAATCTAATCCGATTAAAGTGTTCATGTCTTTCTCCTCTTCACGTTGGTGTCACTTTTGTTGGGGAGAAGTCTGCGAAATAGTCCAGGAGTCCACCTGAGGACGAGACTGAAGTGTTGACGGCAAACCCTCCTCGCCTTCCTCCTGGGCGGTGGCAGCCTCAACCTTGCCAAATTGGTCAACCCGCCGGCCATTTGAACTTAAAAAAAGGAAAAGAAGAAAAAGCATGAGTCTCAAATTTGGAAAGCAAAGAAATACTTAAGAAAAGTTACACACCAATATAAGTTCGGCACATCACTGGATCGCTCATAACATCCCGAGTATTCAGTGACCGCTCCCCAAAAAGCGACCACAAAACATCACTAATATCTTTGTTCTCGAGAGATAGTGCCTCACAGGTGACACGGGTCAGATACGACGCACCGCCCCCAAAATTCCAGTACGTCGCAAACCGACGTTTGCCCTCCAGGGTTAACTAGAATGGAGGGTGCCCCTGAGCAGGACGCAGTTTAAAATACTCTCCCTTAAACCTATGGAAAGAGTCTTCCAATAGCCTAAAGATCCTCCAGTTTGGTTGATCCCGGAAAGACCCATAACCCTTTTTGTGCTTCCCCTCCTTAGTTGGAAGAGTACACAAAAAGAAAAATAAGAACACTTCCACTCGAGCAGGAAGTTTCAAATACTCACAAGAAGGAAAATCGCACTCACAACCAAGTGAACATGATGGATTCATAAACCCACATCCAATCGGCAATCCGGGGAGAGTCAGGATTCATATAATGGACCCTCTCGTCCGCTTCAAGGAGGACGAGCTCGTACTGACGCGTCGACTCTCCACCACCACAAATTGTCCCCTCGTCACAAAGCCTCTAGAGGTCCGCCTGCGTTACCTGAGACAGTGTCCCCCACACGTCAGAGGTCACCCATAATAAGTACGGGAAACACCACCGGCCGGGACGACGGGAGCCCTAGGACCTTCACTTCTACCCCCTGCCATACCTAAAAAAGAAGGGAGAGGGCACTATCATCAGCCCCACGGACCAAACGAAAAGAAAACCATAAACTGAAGTGCGCCCAAATGGAAGCTCAGAAGGCAAACCTCTCCCCCTCCTACTTATCATAAAACCACACCAAAAACAGTTAGACACACCCCCTAAATTCTATACCACTGGCACTCGAAAGAGGAACCCAAAATGGAGAAATACAAAAATAGGGAGCAATCCAAAAAACAAAACACATACAAGCGAAGCAGGCAATTAAGACAGAGGGAAGTAGATAGAGAAGTAAACATAGCACGAAAGGCAGGAAGGAAACGCGCGAGTGAAACCAGCCAAAAATGCAAAGCAATAAGAACAAAATACACAAATTAAAGAAACAAAGGGAGTTTTGAAGCAAAAAAGGCATGATTACAAGCAAAATTCCCAACGTTTCAAAAGAAATACGAAAAGATCTAGTACATTAGGGAAAATTCCCTTCGGCATTAAATGTATTATGACACCTAGGGAACCGCAGCCAGCGAAACCCAGTTGAGTAAACCAATGAACAAACCGCCAAACGGTGAGATGCCCTCGAACGAGGGACACGGATAACACGCTTTTAAACGGCCGGACACTTCTCGAATCCCCGACATCGACCAAGGAACTCAAACGGCGCACTGCCCCCCGCCAAGCCACACAACGGCAACCGAAAGCTCCTTTAGTGACGGGACCAAGCATGCTCACCCTCTCGCTCTAGAGGCAATTGTTATGGACCCGGTCCCCGGGTCCCCAAAACTCGAACCAACCTCCGGCCTGATTAACTACGCCTTAGCCCCCCTCGCGACCCGAACCAGCCCTACAATTCCTAACCAACATTCAAAATCAAATATCTATCTTATGTCAATGGATAAAATAAGATAACTACTCCAAACTATATAAAGGGGAGCCAGAAACTCCTTCAGGTACGTTACCTATTCCACACACTATATACTTCTCAGATTTATTCTGACTTGGACGTCGGAGTGTCTTTGCAAGTATCACTCTCCATCGCTCCAAGCAGACAGTCCGACTCCTCGATCCATCTCATAACTTGTACCAGAGACTTCTAGTTCAATATCCACTACAAATAATTTTTTGATGCGATTTGAATTGATTTAAGTTAAAAAGTCAATCAAAGTAATATAATGTATATTGATTCAATCTCAAATGATTTCACATAAATTTGGAATGATTAGCGTATCCAAATTTTAACCAAAAATATTGATCAAATAAATATTAATATCAGTCAAATTAATAAACAAAAAATTTAAAAATAAAAAAGATATAGCCATAGGGAGTATGGTGGAACGTAGCAGTAACTTAGAGCAGTGTAGAGTATCCCAACCCATCTGCATTCTGCTCCCACAAGCCACACGGCCAGCCTGACCTCACCGACCTCGAACCCGAACCCGAACCCTCTGTTCATCTCACCACCGCAACCAAGACCCAACCCATTCGATTCATTCTTGGCTATCGCACCCTTCTTTCTTTTCTCTTCTTATTCTGTTATTCATCAACGGAATACCAACCCCACACAAATCTCTCATATTTCTCAGCTATTTTTCACTGCGCAATCACCACAACAACATCAATATGGGTTACGAAGACGATCCGTGAGTTCCTCTTCTCTTTCTTCCAAAACCATTTTCACCGTCTATCAGGGTTAGGGTTTTTGTTTTCTCCTAATTTAATTTTTTGTTTTCTGCTTTTTCAGGTACCGCGATGAGGACGGAGAACCCTTGATGGATTACGACGACATTCAATCCGATCCCGATCCCGAGCCCCACCACGACGATGCGCTCCTCGATGATTACGAGGACGAAGGAGACGGTGGCGATTGGCGACGCCGCGAGCGGTCGCAGACTCCGGTCTACGACAACGATTCGTCCAAGTCGAAGCCCAGGAAGAGGCTCATCAAGAAGGGAGACACCGGGAGGCAGTCGGTGGCGCCGGAGCTCGAAGATGAGGTGGCGGAGGATGAGTATGAAGGTGGGGCGAGGTTCGCGAGGGAGGGTTCGGAGGAAGGGAGGAAGAGGAAGAAGGGGAAGGAGGGTGGAAGTATGAAGAAGGAGAAGAGGCTTAAGGGGGAGAAAAGATTTGCGAGTGGCGGAAGTGGGAAGAGCGGGTCCAAATTCGGGGGATCTAAGAAAGGGTTTGGTGGAAAAGGAGGGAAGGATCATGACGGTGAAGTTAAGGAGATGTGGGATACTATTGCTGGCGGTGATTCTGAGGTGTTATTATTGTGCCTTTGTGTTTTTTACATGATTTGTTGTTCATCTGATAATTGGATTTCAGTTTGTCGAGAGTTTTAGATGTTTATTCTATTTATTTATTTTGGTAGTTTCAAGCTGGATACTTGATACATTATGTAGTGGCTATGTCTCTAATTTGTCATGCTTGTAGCTTGTGTTTTTGCCCTTGTTGATCAGGGCTAGTTGAAGCTCAAAAAGTTGTTGCTTATTTGATAACGGTTTCCATGCCTCTTTTTTTAACCCGGTTTCCATTATATAGGATGATCATGAGGGTGTTAGGAACGTGGATGATGACAACTTCATAGATGACACGGGGGTGGAAGCTGGTGGTTACTATGGCAGTGATGAACCTCGTTCTCCTGGTGATGCTCCCCAGGTTGGTGATTAATTCTCCTGAATTTTTTTTACTGCTAGATTCCCCTGTAAGCAGAATAGCAGATCCACTGTGTTTGATATCCTTCTGATTAGGATAATGTTTTGGTACCAGTAGCATGTTGTAAACCAAAATATGTGATGGATGTAACTTAAGCTTTCTTTTCATTTCAAGCTATTCGGTCTCTGTTTATGATCTAGTTAGAGACAATTTCGTCAAGAAATCAATTATGGGATTTGTTGCATTGTTTTACTATAAAGCCTTTGTCACCTGACACGTGTTGATTTTCTAGGCAGAGGAAGGTGAAGAGGATGATGAAATTAAGGATCTTTTCAAGATAGGTAAGAAAAAGAAGAAGAATGAGAGAAGTCCTGCAGAAATAGCTTTATTAGTTGAGAACGTCATGGCTGAGCTTGAGGTCACAGCTGAAGAGGATGCTGAACTTAATAGACAGGGGAAGCCTGCTATTAATAAACTAAAGAAGTTGGATCTTCTAACAGAAGTCCTCTCAAAGTAAGCTGTTGATTTTCTGTAATATTAAGTGTGCTCTGGTGTTTCCTTAATATTCTATTTTACTTCTGCATATTTTCTTTGGTAACTTTCCACCAACTATTTGTCTACTTTGCAGGAAACAGCTCCAATTAGAGTTTTTGGACCATGGAGTACTAACTTTGTTGAAGAATTGGCTTGAGCCACTTCCTGATGGAAGCTTGCCAAATATCAACATACGCACAGCAATTTTGAATATTTTAAATGATGTACTGAGTTTTCACCATGATAAATATTTTTTTATTCAATTGCTCTTTCCCAGCATTATTTAGCTCCTTATTAATTGGACATGCTTTGCAGTTTCCTATTGACCTAGAGCAGTATGATAGAAGAGAACAGCTGAAGAAGAGTGGTCTTGGGAAGGTTGTGCTTCAGTTCATCCTTTGGCTAGATGCTCTATTTTTAGCATTTAAAATAACTGTCCTTCTCTCCCCTCATTCCCCCCCTTTTCCTTGTCTTCCCTGGGAAAAAAAATGGGGAAAAAAAGAGCATCAATATGTAGCTTGTTATTCGGAGTCATAACATAAGTGTGATGTATATTGTCTTGACAGGTGATCATGTTCTTATCGAAGTCTGACGAAGAAATCAATGTAAATAGAAAACTAGCTAAGGAACTGGTTGACAAATGGGTAAGTAATCTGTGAAACTCTTGCTTCAGCATGTATCATTTATCTTTCCTTAAAAAATTTACTGATTCTTGAAGACATTATTATTGTATTCATTCTCTTTTTTCACAAGCTATCCATTTTCATCCAGGAGTAATTTTCTTTTTTGTGGACAGATACTTAAAGTGCATCATTTTTGCTTTGTAATTGCAGAGCCGACCCATATTTAATAAGAGTACACGGTTTGAAGACATGAGAAATGCTGAGGAAGACAGGATTCCTTTCAGGAGGCCAACTGTTAAAAAGTGCTCAACCATTCTGATTTGAATTGCTCATCTTAAGCAATATTTGTTTTATGTATTGCAATATGCTGAATTTGTACAGGCTGGCCAATAAAGCAGCAGGGTTGGAATCTAGAGATGGTGATCTTGATTTGGAGTTTTCACAGTAAGTCTTCGGCATTAAGAGATTACTTGTGGAGCAGTGTGAACTAAGTTTTCACTGATTTGTCTTTTAGATGCTAATTGTTTTGAATGTATAATGCAGGCCTAGGTCTGGACAGTCTTCTTCAAGGCAACATGCATCAAGGCCAGAAGCAACACCTTTGGATTTTGTGATCCGTCCCCAGTCTAAAATTGATCCAGAAGAAGTTAGAGCGCGAGCAAAAGCTGCTGCACAAGATCAGCAGAGAATGAAGGTTTGTGCTTTACCTCGGGGTGGGAGTATTTTTCAAAAAAAAAAAAAAAGAAAAAGAAAAGAGAAACCTTGTGATTCCCTGCAATTCTTTAATTTTTTAAGTGTTTGGAGAGTATGTCGCACAAATGTAGAATACTGAGGAAGTGAATATGTAAAATAAAAATAAAAAGTAGAGAGATTAACTGAAGATGCGGATGCATATTCTAAAATTTGTATTTCACCACAGATGAATAAGAAGTTGCAGCAGTTGAGGGCACCAAAGAAGAAGCAGCTTCAAGCTACGAAACTAAGTGTGGAAGGTCGTGGCATGATCAAATATTTGTAAATCTGTTGACTGGTTGAGTTGTTCGCCCCACAAGCTGGATATGATTGCCGTCGTTATAAAGGAGCAACCAGTGACTGCTTCCTTTGAAGACCTGTGTTCTGTGGTCTGAATTTCAAGTTTGGCGGGTTGCTGTTAAAATGCTCTCCGTTACCCCCTGTGCGTTTGTTGTGTATTCATCAATTGCATAAATGATTCCCCCAAGTATGGGATTGTGGTGCACATGCTGTTAATTGTTGTTTAGTAATCAAGCCTCGGTTTGTCATCTCAATTCAATGGCTCTGGAGTCTGTACTGCATCCGTAGTTAGTTTGTTAGTTAGGATGTGTTTGGATCTGGCTTTTTTAAACAAAATATTTTATTTTATGGGAAGAATTTGTTATCAGGAAATGTAATTTATATTCGGATGAAAAATATAAGAAATTCTTAGCATGTAATCTTTTTAATATTTTTTAGATAGTGATAGATTAAAATAAAAGGCACTTTTTGCTGTTTTGAATAAAACTACTTTTATGAAAAAAAGGATTGTTTTCAACCCAAATTTTCTAGATAAAATATATTTTTTTTCTTAAGAAGAAAAAATTCTAGGTCTTGGACATATTTTTATTACGCGATTTGTTTCTTGAATTCAACTTTAATATTAAATTACAGAAACCCGTATTCAACTGCATTTCTTTTTAAAAGTATTTGAGGTTTACATGGGGGTGGAACAATAGTGATTCTCTTTAAATTGATCGCATTAGGTGCGGTAGTTCTACCTTTATCCCAATAAATTTACAACCTACAAATACAAAGATTGGAATACTTGCAAGTACCATAGAGCTTATTAATCGCAGGTGATACACTTTTCCCCGGAGCATCACAACAATTGCTGCACAAAACGAAACCATCATGCCGACCACCAATAAGAAGAGAGCAAGCAATGATATTGCATCAATAGTGATCCTCTTCAAATTGAGCGTATTACATGTGGTGGTTCTAGTTTTATCACAACAAATCTATAATCTACAAATACAACGATTGGAATACTTGCAAGTACCATGGCACTTATTAGTGATACGTTTTTCCTTTGAGCATCACAACAAGTGCTGCACAAAATGTAAGCATCATCCAGGCAACTGATAAGAAGAGAGCAAACAGTAACAATTAAAATCAATTTTTTTCCCTCTAAAATTAAGAGTTTTTTCCCTCTCCCTCTCCCTCTCCCTCTCCCTCTCCCTCTCCCTCTTCCCCCTCCTTTTCTCTATTTCTCTAGTTCATTCACTCCCTCTATCTTTCTTATATCATTATCAATAACTAATTACATTAAAATATTAAAATTGAAATTGAAATATAACTATATTATATTTTATTAACTAATTTAATAACCAAAATATATCACATGACACTCTCTTATTAAAATTAAAAGAAAATATTTTTCTCCAAAAAATTAATAAACTCACTTCTTAAATTCTCTTATCTACCTCTCTCCCTTTTTCTATTTCTCTCTACTCTTTTCACTATATATATAATATTTTATATTAGTAATTTGACAAAACAAAATGTGTTCATAGATATTTTTTCATTACAATTAAAATAAAAATTTTTCTTTATAAAATTAACAAACTCTCTCTCTCTCTCTTTCTTCTTATTTATCTTTTTCTCTATTTTCTCTCATTCTCTATATTTCTCTACCTTTCTATTCTACAAAATAATAATAATAATAATAATAATAATAATAATAATAATAATAATAATAATAATAATAAAAATAAAATAAAATTAACAAAATAATATAATTTAAATTAAAAATATTATTATTATATGCATATTTTTTTAATCAATTTTAAATTTTTATTACTTATCTTTTTAATATATATTTTCACTTCTTTTCATTCAAATATTTATTATATATAATTTAGAGAGAATACTAATGTTGTGATTAAAAGTTAGAATCAAGATTCAATTGTTTAAAAAAAAATATTTTGAGTTAATTTTATAAATATTAATATAAATTTTTTTATGCTCATATCTAATTATATTTTTATAAATATAGAAAAAAATATTATTTTTAAATAGCAAGCATAAAAGTTAATTATTTCTATTTGTGCAACAGACTTAACACCTAATCAAATGTAAAAGTATATACATTAAATTCTTTTAAATTTTAGATAATGAATGTCAAAATTAATTATTAGTAAAAAATTAAACTTTTTCACATGAAAATAATAACTAAAAATCTTATAATTTGATTTTTTTTATATATGGAGATTTTGTAAAAGTAATTTTATTCTATAAATTTTTTGTGTTATAATCTATAATGTCTTGACAAAACCGATAAAATTTTAAAAAATTTATATTCCCGTAATGTTATTACGGGTAAAAATACTAGTATTATATAATCTTATCTTTTATTTGAAAAAATGAGTAAGTAATTGCCTTATATAAATAATTAAAATCAAAAGCAAGTAACAACCCTAAAATTGAAAAAAAAATATTATTATCAATCACTTTTTGATTAAATCAATTTCCAAATCTTTAATTTTTTTCTCTTTTTAAATATTTTTCCTCTTAATTTTCACACCTGTTATAATATATATAAAAATATTTTAATATTAATAATAACTAAAAAAATCTCTATATATTATTGTACATACATAAAAGTAAATTATTTTAAAATTTATTTATTTTCTCATGATATTAAAATTGTAACAGATTAAATAAATTCATTAAAACGTTATATTTTATATATTTTATTCACGAATATGTTATAAATGTATATAACAAAGTTATTAGAATAACTTATTTATATTATTTTATAGCATATTTTTTTTATAATATGAATGCATAAAAATGTAATTTACTGTCACAATAATATTCAATAAAATAAACTAATTAAAAAAATAATTTTTATATTTTAATGAATCTAAAATCAAAATTTTTTATAAGAACTAAGAGAATTTTTTTTATATAACAAGCATCTATTAGTATTTTTTAATTAAAAAATATTAATCATAATTATATATATTATTAAATATATAATATTATATTTAATTATATAATATTTTAATTTTTAACCCCTCTATTAAATTCCTGGATCATCAGTCCCTGGCGGTGGTTCTAGTTTTATCACAACAAATCCATGTTCTACAAATATAATGATTGGAATACTTGCAAGTATCATGGCCAGGGACGAATTAATGGAGAAGGGAGTGAGGCAAGTGCCCTCAGTGAAATTTAAAAATTTGTTAACTAATACATAATAATAAAATTTATTTGTCTCCATTATATAATTAAATTTGATCCATTATAATTGAACTTCACTTATCAATTTCAATAATCTAAAAATAAATAGTAATTTAAGATTCAAATAAATTTGTTATAATAACCTTTAAAAAGGAGTAAAATAATTATAGATTTATTTTTTTATAATTACAACTAAAAAATAAATTTAAAATTTAAAAAAATATGTTTATATACTTAGTGAATATCACTACTATTGTGCCGTGTATATATATATTATATATATTTGATTATTTGTTCAAAATAGAGGTAATTACTAATTTGATATCCAAAAGATCCAAACGCAAAAAAAATAATCGTTAAATAATTTAAAAATTATGATAAAAAATAACTAATAAATATTATATTTATTAAAAGTGACAATTTTTTTTTAATATTTAACAAATGATATATTCATTTAATCTAAATATTTGATAGTCAATAGAATTCAGCCTAATATTTTATTAGATTTGATTATAAATATATAAATTTATTATGTTAAATTAATTTCAAATTAAATAGATTATCTTATTAAACTAATTTTAATATTAAATTAAAAATGACTAATAAAATATTAATCTTATATTGACTATAAAAAATGATTAAATAATAATAATAATAATAATAATAATAATAATAATAATAATAATAATAAAAAATTAAAATAATACTGTTTATTCATTGGTGTTTTTTTTTTAAGTTAACTTTAGTTTTTTCTAGATAACATTAGTTGAAAAAACTTTTTTAAATATAAATATTATAAAGAATTGATTTTGTAATCATATGAGAGATGAATTTTTAAATGATTATTTAACGACATATATAAAAAAAAGACATTTCATTGTATTGACAATGAAAAAATTATTTAATTTTTTAAAATATAAAACCTAAAAAAAATGAAATTTTAATTTATGTATTATTATTTAAAATATTATTTTAGTATTTTAATTTGTTGATTAGATAATTTAAAGATTAATTATATTTTATAATAACAAAATATAATTATAAAAATTATTATTATATTATATATATTTTGCCTCCACTCACAAAACTTTCTGGATCCGTCACTGATCACCGCACTTATTAGCAGCGGGTGATACGCTTTTCCTTTGAGCATGATAACAAGTGCTGCACAAAACAAAACTATCATGCAGACCACCAATAAGAAGAGAGCAAACAATGATATTGCATTTGCTACAATGAAGACGGTAAATACCTTGTCATGCAGGAACATGGGCACACCAGTGTTCTGGTTGCCGCAAAGAAGATTGTGATGATACGAGTACCAACAATGGTGAAAGCACCAGCTGTGTTTTGACCCACTTCTCCCCTGCTTTCTCCAGTTCTTGGTGTTGTTCTTTAAATACTTGGTTTTTTTCCAGCATTGTTCTTGCAGCTCCGATGCACCAAGAAGAACAACTCTTTTTCTGCAGGCACTTCAGAATTTCATAAACCCTACGATGTGTCTTTTTCTTTTTATATATTTCCTTGATTCCTGAGATATTCAATGAAATCAATTCTTTAGAGACTTAAGTTGTTGCACAACATAAAGCTAAAAATAAAAATTTAACAATTTTAATAGTATTGAATTTTGAATGAATAAGCCAACGAATACAAGCAGCTGATCCGAAAAAAAAAGTTCTAATACTTGACATATTTTTTTTTTTCATTAAGCTATTTCATTGAGGGATATTCTGCTGATAAAACACATCATATAAATTATGAAACGCTAATTCAAAGACGTAAATTGAAAATTTTCTTTTCCTAAAAATATATAATAACAAGAATTACGTACACAAAAGTTGGGCAAAAAAGAGTTCCTACGATGATATCGAATGTTAATTGATTTAATAAAGAAAAAAAATATTTTTTTTGGTTTTAATTTTAGGCAGTTCAATTTAATATGCGTTCTTTTGTTTGTTTTTTGTTGTATGTGATGTAGTTTTGACCAGGCATAATTTAACTCAATTTAATGAGAAAAGAGTGCATTCTATAAATACATACATGCAAAAGCTTCCATAGATATTCCTAAGTCCAAGGAAACACTTGATTCGATCTCAATGTCTATTTTCAAAACTGCAAATGAAAGCAGAATTAGGAAGTAGTTAGGTGAAGAATACTTATATTCTTAAAGAAGAATACTTCTAACTAATTTGGGTTGGTCAAATGGTCAACTCCCTCCTTTGTTTAAGGAACTGTCGGGGGTTTGAATCCCGCCTTATGCATACAACAACTCATTGGCCAATAATAGACCCTTAAATGAAGATCAGATTTACGACGAATTAGTCCAAAGAAATGTACTTCTTCCATGTGCATTTTACATTATCACACAACTAAAAAATGGATTAATACAGACAGATTTACAGACAGATTTAGTCTTTATTACAGACAAATTTTTTGTTACCGACGAAATTACCGACGGGTTTTGTCCCTCTGTAAAAGCCCCGTCGAAAATTATTTACCGACGGATTTTTTTTCCGTCGGAAAATTACCGACGAATTTTTACCAGTTACCGACGGATTTTTCCTCTGTGAATTCTCCATCCATTTCCCGAAGGCGACGAACTTTTCGACAGATTTTCCGTCTGTTATTACAGACGGATTTTCCAACGGATTTTTCGTCTGAAATTACAGACGGAAATTTTCAGACGGATTTTCCGTCTGTAATTTGAACTTTGGAAAATCATCTCACATTCTGATTACAGACAGAAAATCAGTCTGTAAATCTGTCAGTAAGGTAAAATAGAATTTTTTTATTTTTCTAATTACAAAATAAATTTATTTTCATACAAAATAAATATAAATTTAATACAAATTTTATCTAATTTTATTCGAATATTTATAATATTTCAAAAAATAAACAAATTCATCGTATTATCAAACTAAAAGAAAAGTACTATAAATAAACATGTCAATATAATTCAAAATATAAACAAAGTATAATCCCCAAGCAACACTAGTTTACAAGGAAATACATGAGCACAGACTGAACATTAGTTGTTCAATTCTTCTAAGATCCATTCAACATTTTCTCTTTCTCCTGGCGGCTTGTTCTGCTAAGATCTATGGGTTTCTTCTGCGTGCCACAATAATTTTTGGAGGAGTGGAGGAGTGATAACCACTACAGAAAGCATAGAAAAACAATTGAATAAAGAAAATGAAGCAAGAATCAAACGATTATATTCTACTTCATTCATTTAAACATGTTAAGAATTAATGAAAGCATACCGTGGCACTGGATTTGAAAGGTATAGTATCATAAGGATGTGACATTGATTGATCATGGGGCCTATAAAACAGTAAGTGTGCTATAGATCGATCAATGGGGTTTGTGTCAGTTTCCATATCCATGAATCTCATACACCTGAATGAAGTTGCAGGTTATACTTATCAAGAAGATTAAATAGCATTATATTTTTGCAATAAATTAAAAAAGTTTGTTTAACAATACTTTCTATGCACTGACATTAAGTACTTATAACTCTGAGCAATTAAACTGAAGTGAAGACAGCAACCAATACCTGCTACCATTATGTGGCACCATTGATTTGCATGCTTGATCATCTCTGGTGCAACCATTTGCAATGGAGTCATTATGTCTTTGCTCGGCACTCTTAGCCAAACGGTATAGACTATCCCTTAGGCACAATTTGGTTCTAATATCCAACTGTAGCCAAGCAAAATTTTGTTACCGAAGTAAATTATAATCAATGAAACTGATGAACTTACAACAATAATTATAAATAGATAACAATTTTAGCATTAAAGCTTTACATCTTGGAACCTTACCAAAGAATGAAAAAGGAAAAGAAAGACTCTCACGGACATGCCTTAAAACACTGATGGCAGTGCCAAACTTCAAAGAGTCACTAGATCTTGAAGATAATGTCACCCATGAAAAGGATAGGCCTACTAGGGAGGAGAGACTATTTCTTCCTGATTTGCATATAGAACAAAGCCCTCAATATGCCACAAATTTATTACTTTGACATTTCTTGTATTCTCAATCAACTGAAGAATTTTCTTGTAAGGAGATAATATTCGACTGAGATCCCTCTCATCCAAAACTTGTGATAATTCAGAGTTCAATTAGAGAATTAGATATCTTATAGATTCATGCTAAAAGATATCACACATATTGCCAACCACCATTGTGGTTCAACCAAAGATTTCAAGATGACGAGTCAATTGATAGCATCGTTTACAATAAGAAATTTTAAGCTCACAAATTAGGACTTAGGAATATAGCTACCATACTCACAAGAGCTATTTATCAGGTAATAAAGCATTAATGACAATAATAATGATCAAGTCATATCTAGTTACCTCAAGTTGCATAAGTTCACAAACCATGCTGAGATCAGCCATCGATGGTTGGGTGCTATCACACAGAAAGCTTTCACTATCTCCATTGAGCTAGAAATCCTCCAGTGCTTTCAGAGAAGATAATAAAACTTTTTCTACTTCAGTAGCTACTTTTGGATTCAGTTGACGGCCAAGGGCAGGTGCTAGTGTAGTATGTATTACATAATTCACTGCAAAGTCATTCAACAAATGATGGATAATAACCACATTCCTGGATTTTCTTCTAGTAATTAATCGCTAAGTAGCATACAAGTCTATAGAAAAAAAATCAACTGTTCATGGCTAGTTACATTACTTAAAGGAGTTCAAAATGGAAATTAGAATGTATCTACCTGCTTCATATTGTAAATTAGAATAATGCCAATCCATTACTGAGTTAATTTTGGCTCTTCTAGACAGCTCAGTTGGATACCTGATGAATCAAAATGGAAGATGTTATAATTTATTAAGTTATTTATTCTAATCTCTGTCACCCTAATCTATCCTTTCAATGAACATACAGAAATGAGAGAAATGAACCCAAAATCGTGTTTTACTAAAGGACAATGTAACAGTTCAATTCTGAAATCTACGAGTTCCCAAGTAATGAGTACTTTATAATGATTGGAACAATAGCAGTTCATCAGGTCACAAGAAGTAGATGAGATGGTTCTACTAACTAGTGGTCAGCAATTCCAGCAAAAGCAGAAGCAAGATATACTAGGATTGCATGGCTGCCTGTGGTGTTTTTGTACTAGGAGTATTTTAAAACTTAGTCACTTGGATCAACTGATCTGGGATTGCCAACTGAAAATCCACTATCAAGAGCAACATAGCTACAAAGCATTTAGTAATCCAAAGAGATGCTGGGCATCAATGCTCCTAGGAAGAAATTTTGAGCCATGTGTATATGGTGAAGAAATGTTGAGCAAAATTGAGTCTAAAGGTTGCTGCAACATTTGCCACCAAGCCTTCATTAAAGAATAAGCTTTTTAAGCAAAGGAAAGAAAGAAAAAGCTCACAGGGATCAATCAAAAAGCAAGACAATATAGCAGCAACTCTAGTGAACCTTTAAGGAAACATTTCTTATCTATCAGAAAAGAATAAATGAGCTGCATTTGTCTGCATAAAACCCCATGAACCAAGTTCAATTATCTGCTAAATAAGGACATGCATGCTTCTCTGTTTCATTTCATTTCCTCTTATGTTTAGTGCTTGCTTGGGGACAAGAAAGGTTTAAGTTTGGTGTTGTGATGACAAGTCATCTTATGCTAGCTTTTCAAGCATTTTTCACTTGTTTCATTAGGTTTTATGCACTTTTTGCATTGTAAGTAAGTGATTTGGAGTGGATTTGCATGGTTTTGTTGAATCAATCAACCATCCTTTATTTGACACAAAATCATAAGGTTTAAGCTAGAATTAGTTAGTTTTTGAATGATTTATAAACCTTGTGAATTTGGTGATGCTTTGATTGGTTATTTTGGTTATTTGTAGGTGAAGAAAAGAAAGAAATCAAGAAAGCGTGCCTATTAAAGTGTGGCTTAAGGGAATGAAAGCGTGGCATTCAAGCACAACCAATGCCATAGCGCTCAAAAAGTGAGCGTAGCGCTCAAAAAGTGAGCACTGGTGTGAAGAAAGCCAAGCACCCAAGACCAAGGGAGCAAGAGGCATGGTGCTGCGTTGAGAAAGTTAACTGAGCGCCCAAGGAAGCAAGCAAAATGAGGAGCGCTCAGTTTACTCATTTACCTTTATCGTGCCTCAACCAAAAGAAAATTAAGGCGTAATACCAAGGAGTGAAGCAACCAAGGTTCGAACCTTGCACCTGAGGAACCAAGAAAAGTGCTACAAGCAAGAAAAATCATGGCACAGCACATAAAATGCATTCACCAATTTTCGAAACAAGCACCTAGGGAGCAAGGAGGAAGCGCAATACAAGGAAGGCAAGGGCGCTCAGTTTCCTTACTTAACTGAGCGCTACTTCACTAAGTGCTTGGCACAAAAGAATTTCTCACACAATGCAACCAATGAGATTTGAAGAGGAGTCCAAGAGCATATGCAAAGGGCGCTGTGTGAAGTTCATAAACTGAGCGCTAGTGTTTCACAACTTGTTAGCTCCAAATTAGCTTTACCATGGTTCGAATTGGGAGCCCACTGATGAGAGGAACTTTTGCGTGGTCTAGAAATTTGCGGATAAATCCTCGTTGCAAGTATAGTTTCTAAACCTTCAAAAGTCCTTTCATACAAACGTTTTGGTTGTCACAAGTAACAAACCCCTAAATAAATTGATAACCGAAGTATTCAAACCTCGGGTCGTCTTCTCAAGGAATTGCAGGGAGGTGTTCTTATTATTGGTTATGAGTTGTAAATTGGGGTTTTGGATTAAGGTAAAAAGTTAGTTGAATGACAAGTAAAATAAATAAATAACTGTAAAATAAACTTTTGGCAAGGTATGAGAAAGTGGAATTTCTATCCTAGTTATCCTTATCAGATGTGAAGAGAATTGGGTTTTAATCACACTTTGTTAACCTCTAACTATGAAGGTAAATCAAGTGGACTGATTAGCTTGATTCTCAAGTCCTAGTCAACTCCTGTGGAGAGACTAGCTTTAGAGCAATCCTAGTTCAATCAGAATCTGCCAATTTCAATCACTTGCTGAGTTTGATAATTCAAGTGTTACTGATTTCTTAACCAAGACCAAAAAGGAGAAAAGTAAATCTATTGGAATAAAAATGTCTTCAGATGGGAATAACAATAATGTAAAGAAAGCAATAATAAACTGAAATACCTCAATTAGCACTAATGAAGATATCAAATGTAACATGGAAGAGTTCATAAATTAAATTAGAAAAATAAATAAAAGGAACATTGAACCTGGGATTGAGAGTCACTCCTAAAACTAAGAGAAGTCCTAAATCCTAATCCTAAGAGAGAGGAGAGAACCTCTCTCTCTAAAAACTACATCTACTCCTAAAATTGTGAATGTGAAAGCTTCCTTATGTATGGATGCATTCTCCAACTTTATAGCCTCTAATCTATGTTTTCTGGGCCGCAAACTGGGTCAAAAACAGCCCAGAAATTGCTGGAGAAGAAATCTGCCACGCTGGTTTTTCGTCACTGCGATGCGGCCGCATGGAGCACGCGTTCGTGTCGCCTAGCATCAGGGCAACCATAGCATATTATATATCAAATCGAAGCCCTGGACGTTAGCTTTCCAACGTAACTGGAACGACATCGTTTGGACCTCTTTAGCTAAAGTTATAGCTGTTTGAGTGCGAAGAGGTCAGGCTGGACAGCTTAGCAATTTCTCCAACTTTCTTGTATTCCTTCCACTTTTGCATGCTTCCTTTCTATCCTCTGTGCCATTCCTGCCCTATAATCTCTGAAATCACTTAACACACATATCAAGGCATCTAATGGTAATAAGAGAGGATTAAACATTGGGAACTTAAGGCCAAAGAAGCATGTTTTCAATCAAAGCACATAATTAGGAAGGCAAATGTAAAACCATGCAAATAGTATGAATAAGTGGGTAAGGACTTGATAAAAACCACTCAAATGAGCACAAGATAAACCATAAAATAGTGGTTTATCAACCTCCCCACACTTAAACATTAGCATGTCCTCATGCTAAGCTCAAGAGAAGCTATAAAGGAATGAAGAGGAAAGTAAGAATGTATGAAATGCAACCTATCTATATGAATGCAACTACATGCAAAATGATTCTACCTACTTAGTTAAAAGTAAAAAAATCCTTCAAGAAGAAATATGAACTGGATTTCACTAATTCAAATCATGAAAATGAAGTACAAATAGACTTGCAAGAAGAAAATAGCTCATGAAAGCAGGGAACAAGGAATTGAGCATCGAACCCTCACTGGTAGTGTATACACTCTAATCACTCAAGTGTTTTAGGTTCGATTCTCTCAATTCTCCACTAACCTTGCTTTCTAAGGCTTGCTCTTCATCTAACAATCAACATAAATTTAATACACAGATACACATATCAAGAGGTCTTTTAAGGGTTGTAATGGGGTTAGGGTCAAGGTAGGATTGTATTTGGTCAAGTGGACTAAAATCTGAATCCTTAATTAACTTAAACTTTCCACCTAACTTTAGACAATCCATGTAATCATAATACCACATCTAACTATCCATTAATTATGTTTTCCACATATTCATGCATTTTAATTTTAAGTACAGTACATATGCATTGCTTTCACCACTTTGGGATATTTTGTCCCCTTTTTCTTATTTGCTCTTTTTTTATATATATATATATATTTTTTTTTTCTTTTATTTTTCTCAATGCATATGATTAAGATATTGAATGCATGAATCATGTTCTAAACATTTCTTTCACATTTTCATAAAGATATATAATACCCAATTCTTAAACCAATTGTTTCCAAATCCACTTTTCCCCACACTTAATTCATGAGCACTTTCACTAGTCTAAGCGAACCAAGGATTCAAATTAAGGACATTACTGTTTTTCGCTTAGAGTTAATGATGTACTAAAGTAAAGAACAAAGGGGTAAAATAGGCTCAAATTGATTTGCAAAGGATAATGAAAGGTAAGGCCATATGGGTATGTAAGCTTAGTGAAACAAAGGCCTCAATCGTGTAAGTCTATGCATACATCAAACCATGGAAATATAGAATTAAGCAAGACAAAGATCACAATTTTAAAGAGAAAAACACACATCAAAAATAAATTATTGGTTGAAAAAATGCAACCAATTCAAAAGGCTCAAAATCTCACAAGTTTTGTGTGTTCGAGCTCTAAACCATGTTCCAGTATAATATCTCTTCAAACAAGTGTAACATTAAATTTTATTCAAATTAGTGAAATACTCTTAAAAGGTTTCTTGAAAAAGAAAATATTACTTCAACCAAGTGGCAAAGTATGCATAAAATCAAACAAACAAATATGCAATCAAACATGCAAATGTAACAACTAACAAGGAAAATAAACCATTGGTGTTTGAGAAGGACATACTAACCCACGGAAGTCGGTATCGACCTCCCCACACTTAAAGATTGCACCGTCCTCGGTGCATGCTGAGATGTGCAGGTGGACGGGTTGCTCCAACTGACGCTTTTCTCATCAAAGAATGTGCGTAGGAACTTGTGTGTCTCTCCCATGCAAACGTCTTCTGGTTCTCTTCCGGTGGCCATCCTGAAAGAAAAAGGGAAGGAAAGTAACCCAAAGCAAAGATAGAAAACAAATAAAACATGGGTTGGTTAATGCCAAAAATGAGGGTCTCAATTACATGGTAGCTACAACATGTAAGTGAGAAAACAGTAGAAGTACATGGCAAATCAAGAGTGCAAAAATTTGCAACAATAGGGAAGAGAGTGTGGGTAAGGAGAGATAATATAAATTCATGTCAATGTAAAAGTAATATAGGTATAAAAGATTGGCATTGATATAAATAATATTACCTATTCAGAATAAAACAAGTCACTAAGCACCCAAAATAATTCAGGAGAAGATGCAACAGTTAAATAAGAAAATTTTAACACCAAAGGAAAAATAATGAATTTAGAAAAGAAAGCAAAAATATGCATAAAATTAAAATGTAATGAATGAAATATGTAAATAAATTAAGTAAAATAAAATAAAAGATAAGAAGAATGAGAAGGGAAAGAAGGGAAGAAAAAGTAAGTAAGAAAGGAGGGAAGAAAAATTAGGATTGGGGGAGAAAAGATAAGATATTTGGCAAATTAGGATAAGCTGTGCGGCGCAAGCGACGCGGATGCGTGGGGCACGCGGTCGCGTGACTTGCACTTATAAGGATTGACGCGGTCGCGTCGGTCACGCGGTCGTGTGACACAGTTTATGTTGCTGGCGCGAGGGCAGCCTTGCGCTCGCACAACTCTCTGTTCAAAATCATATTAGTGCCAAATTTTAAGTGACGCGATCGCATGGGGCATGCGATCGCGTGATTGGGCTTTTAAAGGAATATGACGCGGTTGCGTGGGTCACCCGGCTGCGTGGGAAGGATTATGCGTTCAGCACCAATCCAGCACCACTCTCGCACAACTTTCGGGTGTGCACCACTTTGACGTCGAAATCTTGGTCACGCGGCCGCGTGGGGCACGCGGTCGCGTGGGAGGCCATTATTCCTGTATGACGCAGTCGCATCAGTGATGCGGTCGCGTGGGACGATTTGTGCCATTGGCACACCTCCAGCCACGCTCTCGCGTGACTTTCTGTTCGTTTTCTTTTCTTCCCATTGCACTGGTGACGCGGACGCGTCAGCGACGCTGCCGCGTCGCGTGCGTGCTTTTTTTTTTTTTTTTGCAATATGCAGAATGCAATGCTTAATGTGAATGCTATGAAAACTTCCAGGTTCAATGAAAATTAAAATAAAATAAAAACAAACAACATGAAATAAAATTTAAAAAGAAACGATCATACCATGGTGGGTTGTCTCCCACCTAGCACTTTTAGTTAAAGTCCTTAAGTTGGACATTTGGTGAGTTCCCTGTTATGGTGGCTTGTGCTTGAACTCATCCAGGAATCTCCACCAATGTTTGTGATTCCAGTAACCTCCGGGGTCCCAAACTAGGCGCAGAAAGCCTTCAAGTAAGTTAAAGCAAGTTACAAGGCCCCAAGAGTGTTGATTTCCAGAATGAATTCCGGGGTCCCAAATCTTGCTTTTGCACTCGTCTTCAAGTTGATTATCATGATTCCATCTGGGTGATTCAGCTTTAGAATTCTCACTGAAGCGTCCAAACAACTTCCTAGACCCATTCAATTGAGCTCTACACCAACCTTTACGTTTAAAGTTAAAGCTTCCAACCATAATGAACTTTGCAGGACAGTTCTTACCACTGACCATCTTCCTCTTACTCTTAATGCCACAAAGAGTTCTAAGTTGACCATCCGTCTCCAGTAGCCCATATTCAAGTGGAATTAGAAAGCTAAGGGATATGAATTTTACCCACTTGAATGTTGTGAAGGATGATGGCAAGGTGTTTTTAATGAAATTGCAAGCTCCACTCCCTTGTGCTCTTCTCTGATAATTACCACCTCTTTGCAAGCTTCTTCAATTTCAACCTCTTCCTCTTGGTAGCTTTCTTCCAATTCAATCTCCTCTTCATTGCTTTCAAGGGCATGGGAGGTTGTGCTTCTTCTTCTTGAATCTCCATCTCTTGATCAACCTCTTCCAAGTCTTCAACTGTGATATGCCTTGGAGGTTGTACACCCTCCTCAACATCAAATGCAACCGTCTTGGAAGGAGGTTCTATGTCTTGACTTTCCCATGGAGGTTCAGCATCTCCTAAGTCTGCAACCACTTCTTCTTCTTCTTCGATAATTACAGCTTCCTCCACTTGTTCCAGTACAAAGTCATGCTCCGTACTGTTCACTGGAGTTTCTAATATCTCCTTCATGCTACGTTCTTCATTAGATTGTCCACATGAAGCCATGGGGGTTCCTTGAGTGTCCGAACATCGGGAAGCTAATTGACTTATCGCTTGATTTAGTTGACGAATGGTTGCTTGAAGTTTTGCACATGTTTCTGTGAGACGCTCTGTTGAGTCTTGAGGTGATGGATATGGACATGGTACATAGGGAAGTGGTGGTTCTTGATATGGTTCATATGGCTCATAAGGTGGTTGGTATGGTGGGTAAAGGTTAGGATCATATGAGGGTGTTTGGTGGTAAGGGGCTTGTGAGTATGGTGGTCCAAAGCTATGTTGAGGAGAGGGTTTATAGGCATATGGTGGTGGTTGTTGATAGTCCATTGGAGGTGGTTGTTGCCATGAGGGTTGTTCAAATCCTTGTGGCTCCTCCCATCTTTGATTGTTCCAACCTTGGTGCCTATTCTCATTGTAATTTCTTCTTCCTGCAACATAATTGTAACCAGACTCATAGCCAAAGGGGTGAGAGTTCATAGTAGCAAATAAAAATTAAAAATGAAAATAAAAACAAATTTAAATTAAAAGGTTATTTAAATTTTGAATTTGAAAATTAAATTTTGAAATTTTGAATTTTAAATTTTTGAATTTTGAATTTTTTGAAATTTGATTTTTGAAATAAGATAAGATAAAATAAAAATTTTAAAATAAAAACCAATAACCTCTTAACTTAAGAAAAAGCAAAAAATAAAAACAAAAATAAAAACAAATAAACAAGCAAAAATAAAATATTTACAATAACAAATAATAAGGCACACGTTTGCAATTCCCCGGCAACGACGCCATCTTGGTGAGAGGAACTTTTGCGTAGTCTAGAAATTTGCGGATAAATCCTCGTTGCAAGTATAGTTTCTAAACCTTCAAAAGTCCTTTCATACAAACGTTTTGGTTGTCACAAGTAACAAACCCCTAAATAAATTGATAACCGAAGTATTCAAACCTCGGGTCGTCTTCTCAAGGAATTGCAGGGAGGTGTTCTTATTATTGGTTATGAGTTGTAAATTGGGGTTTTGGATTAAGGTAAAAAGTTAGTTGAATGACAAGTAAAATAAATAAATAACTATAAAATAAACTTTTGGCAAGGTATGAGAAAGTGGAATTCCTATCCTAGTTATCCTTATCAGATGTGAAGAGAATTGGGTTTTAATCACACTTTGTTAACCTCTAACTATGAAGGTAAATCAAGTGGACTGATTAGCTTGATTCTCAAGTCCTAGTCAACTCCTGTGGAGAGACTAGCTTTAGAGCAATCCTAGTTCAATCAGAATCTGCCAATTTCAATCACTTGCTGAGTTTGATAATTCAAGTGTTACTGATTTCTTAACCAAGACCAAAAAGGAGAAAAGTAAATCTACTGGAATAAAAATGTCTTCAGATGGGAATAACAATAATGTAAAGAAAGCAATAATAAACTGAAATACCTCAATTAGCACTAATGAAGATATCAAATGTAACATGGAAGAGTTCATAAATTAAATTAGAAAAATAAATAAAAGGAACATTGAACCTGGGATTGAGAGTCACTCCTAAAACTAAGAGAAGTCCTAAATCCTAATCCTAAGAGAGAGGAGAGAACCTCTCTCTCTAAAAACTACATCTACTCCTAAAATTGTGAATGTGAAAGCTTCCTTATGTATGCATGCATTCTCCCACTTTATAGCCTCTAATCTGTGTTTTTTGGGCCGCAAACTAGGTTGAAAACAGCCCAGAAATCGCTGGAGAAGAAATCTGCCACGCTGGTTTTTCATCACTACGACGTGGCCGCATGGAGCACGCGTTCGCGTCGCCTACCGTTAGGGCAACTATGACATATTATATATCAAATCGAAGCCCCGGATGTTAGCTTTCCAACGCAACTGAAACCGCGTCGTTTGGACCTTTGTAGCTAAAGTTATAGCTGTTTGAGTGCGAAGAGGTCAGGCTGGACAGCTTAGCAATTTCTCCAACTTTCTTGTATTCCTTCCACTTTTGCATGCTTCCTTTCTATCCTTTGAGCCATTCCTGCCCTATAATCTCTGAAATCACTTAACACACATATCAAGGCATCTAATGGTAATAAGAGAGGATTAAACATAGGGAACTTAAGGCCAAAGAAGCATGTTTTCAATCAAAGCACATAATTAGGAAGGCAAATGTAAAACCATGCAAATAGTATGAATAAGTGGGTAAGGACTTGATAAAAACCACTCAAATGAGCACAAGATAAACCATAAAATAGTGGTTTATCACCCACTCCAAAGCAAAGGCGCTGCATTAGAATAGTGAACTGAGCGCCAATTGTACAAGGAGAATTGGGCTTTGGCACGCAACAAAATTGAAGGCCAAAGGCAAAGGGAGCGCTGCACTTTCTCTTTTAACTGAGCGCTCCCATGGGGGGTGTCTCATGGGGCCAATTTCAATTCAATTACCATTTTGGATCCAATTCTTCACCAATTTGACAAGCCCACTCTAAAGTCTGAAGATCAAAATTTGGAAGTGTATAAATAGGACTTAGTTTGATTTAGAAAAGCACCTTCTTCTCATTTTTTAGTTTTACCTTTTACTCACTTTTACATTTTACTTTTTGAGTTCAATTTTAGTTCTGAATTTAGCTTTCATTTTGGTTTTTAGGAATTAGGATTGAGAGCTGAGTTCTCCTCCTCCTTATTCTTACTTTGGCAATTTCTGTTTTCTGTTTTTAAATTTTAGATTGAGATTGAAGAAATTCTGTTTCATTCTTTGATCTGTAATTCATCTTTGTTTTCTTCTGCATAATTCTAAGGATTTGGAATTGGATTTAGCTTTTTGTCTTTGTTTTCATTTAATCTGCAACTTTTGCTATCTGTTCTTGGAATTTGAATTGAGATTGAAGAGCTTCATTGATTCTAAGTTTGAGAATAATCTTTTACCTCTCTTCTCAATTGTTCTAAGAATTGGATCTGGGTTTTAATTGCTGTTCCATTTACATTTCTTCTGCAATTGGTTCTCTGTTTGATCAAGGAAGGAATTGAGATCTAGATCTACTCTCTAGTCTCATTGATGCTGAGATCTTTAATTTCTCTTTTAGATTTCCAAATTGAGCTAAGTTTACTTTCTGTTTTGTTCCTCAAGCAATTTTACTTTTCTGTTTAGATCTTCAGCAACTTAGTTCATCTTTTACTCCTTTGCTTAATCTCTCTTTATATTCTCTTTGTTAAATTCTAAATCCCAGCTTCCACATCCCTTTACTATTCAAGCTGTTTACATTTCTTGCAATCTAAGCTTCAGTCATTTACATTACTTGTTCTTTAAGATTCATCTCTTTTACTTTCTTACAATTTAGGTTTCATGCAATTTTCTCTTCTGCACTTTACTTTTCTGTCAATTTCCCCTCTCCCTTTTATTTTTATGCAATTTAGCTTCTATTTGTCACAATTCACTCAAATCATCAACTATTTGCTTAACTAAATTCATCACCTAACTAAAATTGCTCAATCCATCAATCCCTGTGGGATCGACCTTACTCTTGTGAGTAATTACTACTTGATGTGATCCGGTGCACTTGCCGGTGAGTTTTGTTGTTGGAATTCCATTTTCTACCCATCAAGTTTTTGGCGCCGTTGCCGGGGATTGATCTAGTTTGACAATGATTAAGTAAGGTGGTGGTCTAGATTAAGCACTTTTTCTTTAATTTTCTTTCATTTTCATTAAGCATATTAACTCTTTGAATTTTTGCTTAAACTAACACTAACTTTGCTCTATCAGTAGAGTGACTTATTTTCTGGTTCTGTGTTTGTTTATTTCTTGCTGTTGTATGTCAGAAGCAAGGAGAGAGATCCCTACCTTTTATGACCAAGACGAGAGGACTCTTAGGAGACTAAGAAGGGAAGCAAGAGGGAAGGGAATTGTTGGAGAAGAAGAACCTTTTGAAGAAGAATATCAAAAAATGGAGGAACATTCAACAAATCCAACAAATCCAATAGTGGGAGTGGCCAACAACAATGGCCAGCCCCAGAGGAGAGTTTTGGCTTCATATACATTTGCTAATCCAAGGCATTGTGGGAGTAGCATCCTTACCCCAAATGTCAATGCAAACAACTTTGAATTGAAGCCTCAACTCATTACCTTGGTACAAAACAACTGCTCCTATGGAGGAAGCCCTCTGGAAGATCCAAACCAACACTTATCCACCTTTCTGAGGATTTGTGACACAGTGAAGTCCAATGGTATGCATCCGGATATATATAAACTCTTGCTTTTTCCATTTTCTTTGAGGGATAAGGCTGCTCAATGGCTTGAAGCCTTCCCACAAAGAATCATCACTAGCTGGGAGGATCTAGTGAATAAGTTTCTAGCCAAGTTCTACCCACCCGAAAGGATCATCAGGCTCAAGACAGAGGTTCAAACCTTCACACAAATGGATGCAGAATCTCTCTATGAGGCATGGGAGAGATACAAGGCCCTGATTAGAAAATGTCCCCCTGAAATGTTCAATGAATGGGACATTCTTCAAAACTTCTATGAAGGATTAAGACTGAAGGCTCAGGATGCACTAGACCATTCAGCAGGAGGCTCACTACATATAATGAAGACAGCAGAGGAAGCCCAAAACCTCATTGATATGGTGTAAATAATCAATCCTTTTTTTCTCATCAAAGGCAATGCCAACCAGCTCAAAGAAAGGGAGTGCTTGAGTTGGAAGGAGTAGATACTATCCTAGCTCAACACAAAGTGATGCAGCAGTGAATATAAGCCAATCATCACCCACATGGGGGCAAAGTGAAGAAAACCAAGAAGATCAGCAGCAAGAACAAATTCAATATGTGCACAACCAAGGCTCAGGCAAAAATAAAGTTTATGGTGACACCTACAATCCATCCTGGAAGAACCATCCAAATCTCAGATGGAGAGATAACCACACTCAAAACCAGCAGCCATGGCAAAGAAATTCAAACCACAACAACTCAAGAAACACAAACAACAACAACCAGCAAAACACTAACCCCAATCCATATAGAAAACCCCAAAACAACTACCCAAATTCCAACTACTATCCATCCAATAACCCAACCACTAACCAAAACACCTATCATTCACCTTCAACAACTCATAACCAGCCACAAATACCACAAGACACTCAAAGAATCTCAAACCTGGAGATACTAATGAAAAAATAATGAAACATTAGGAATTAACAAGCAAGAATCATGAAGCCTCATTGAGAAATTTAGAAAGGAAGATTCGACAACTGTCCAACCAAGCAGTGATTGAAAGGTCAGCAAGCTTACTCCCAAGGGATACCATTCCAAATCCTAAAGAAGAATGTAAAGCCATCCAACTGAGGAGTGGACGAATCTTGGTGAATGACAAGAAGCTTGGGGAGAAATCAGCTGAGAAAGATGAAGCTAACAACAAGGAAGAGATTATAGCAAGCAAGCAAGATCAAGAGAAGCTTGAAGAGAAAAATAACCAGCCACAAATTGTAAGGAAATGGGAGCAAGTAATGGAGGAACCATCTCAAGGAAAGAAGCAGGTGGAGAAGACTTTCACACCTCCTCTACCATATCCTCAAAGGTTCAACAAGGAAACCAAGGACCAACACTTCCCCAAATTCCTTGAAATCTTCAAGAAGTTGGAGATTAATATCCCCTGGCTGAAGCATTAGAGCAGATGCCCCTATATGCAAAATTCTTGAAAGATCTCATTTACAAAAAAAGAAGCTGGCATGAGAAGGAAACCATTATGCTCACTAAAGAATGTAGTGCGGTTATTCAAAGGGGCCTCCAACCAAAGCTCAAGAACCTTGGGAGCTTCTTCCTGCCTCTCATTTACTTTTATTGCACATTAGGTGTTTGATATAATGCTTCCTATAGTTTTTGAGTAGTTTTCTTTACTCTTGGCCTAGGCTAAGGGAATTGGATGACCTTGAGTCATTGGGTCTCATTGAATTGGTGATTTGAGAATCCTTGGTGATCAATTTGATATCCATTGACACTAACCCACTACTAATCTAATTAGTAAATAGGTTGGGACTTATGGGTTGATGTGATCAAGCCTATTTGACATACTTCAAGCTTAGGAGTAGATATTACGTACTTAAAGCTTTTGGAGGTAGACTTAATAGGTTGGCCCCTCATAATTATCAATGTATGGTTTGTTGACAAGGATGGTGATCTTAATTCCTATGCTTAGCCAAGAGTTGTTTACCTTTCTTTATTAGTTTTTGTCATTTACTTTCTTGTTATTTACTTTTCTTTTTAACTAAAAACCAAACCCCCTTGTTCTTTCATAGCCAATAAGCATACACTTCATTGCAATTTCTTGTGAGATGACCCGGAGTCCAAATACTTCGGTTAATTCTTATTTGGGGTTTGTACATGTGACAACCAAAATTTTTGATTGAGAGGGTTGTTTGTTGGTGTAGAACTATACTGGCAACGAGCATCCATTCATTTTGTGTGAAATTCTATACCGACACGACAACTTGCTTCTATCAAATAGGCACCGTTGCCGGGGAGTTGCAATGGTGCTATGTTATTGGCTATTGTATATATTGTGAATAGCTTTACTTTTGGTTTGTTTGTTGATTTTCGCTAGTTGTAGGACTTTGTTTTCTATGTTTTTTGTTAGCTTTTGTTTTTTTTATTTTCTCTTATCACCATGAATTCTCATCACTTTGGCTATGAGTGTGGTTCAAACTTTGTTGTAGGAGATGGAATTTACAATGATAACATGCATCAAGGAATTGGAGATCAAAGTTTGGCAAGAGTGATTGGGGAAATGACTACTATCCTCACGGAGATGCGCGATGATCAAAGGGCATTTATTGCCGCCCGAGCCGTCCAAGCGCCACCACAACGTGACTACTCTTCTGATTCTTATGAGTATACTCCTTATCCTAATGCATACCGATCTAATGTATGTGATGACCCTTATTGTGATTGTCAACCACAACCATCACATACATATGAACCCCCTCCTCAATATAGCCCTCCACCATACTCACAAGCCTCATACCACCATTCACCTCCATATGATCCCAACCCGTATCCACTATACCAACCACCATATGAACCACATCTAGAGCCACCACCTTTTCAACACCAATACTCCCATGAACCACAAATTCCACACACACCACCTCAAGAATTTCACCAATATGAACCACTTTCCAATTACAACAACCTTCCCTCAACAATTGAACCCTCTCTTCCACCATCACATCCCGATGAAGCCCACATGCTAGAATTTAGAGATCTTGAATCTCATATCTTAAGGCGACATGAGGAGGATGAAAAAAAGTTTAAGGAGTTAAGAGCAAAAATGGCTATCATGGTAGAAGCCATTGGCAACATAGTCTCATCCCGCCTAAGCCTATGCGATCAAGGCAACCCCATTGTTGAATGTGGAGAAGCAACCAAGGAGCTTAGTGAGGGAGTGAACTTGAAGCTCCAAGGTGAAGAAGAGGAGTTCAGGCAAGAAATGCAACAAGAAGAGGAGGTAGAGATTATTGAACAAGAGGAAGTAGTGGTTGGAGCCTTAGGATATGTTGAGTACATAGAGGAAGCACAAATTGAAGAGCCTTCTTCTATGGAGTTCGAAGTTGATGTTGAGGAGGAGAGTGCACAACCTCCAAGACACAATGTGATTGAAGAATTGGATGAAGTGTCCCAAGTAATAGGCCCTCCTATTTATGATGATTCCATACCAACATATGATCCTTTTGAGCTTGAAGAATCCTTCCCCACTATGCTCGGAATTGATGATGAGGTAGATTTCACTCAACCTCCTATGTATTATTTGAGTGATGGGGAAGAGCTAGAGGACATTGGTGAAGAAGAATGTGAACTTGAGGAAGCTTGGCAAGAGGTAGAGCATGAAGTATCTTGCCAAGTGGTGGAAGCCTTCCAAAAAGGATGGACGGGAGTAGAGCGTGCTTTATCAAGACCGTTAGGAACTCCTCCACCTAGGTTGTCATCTAATTCTTCATTTGAGTGGGTAAAACTTCTAACTCTTAGCTTTATTATCCCACTTGAATATGGTTTGCTTGAGATGGATGGCCAACTTAGGGCGCTTTGTGGAATTAAGCGTAAGAGGAGGATGTTTAGTGGTTGGCGTTGTAAGTCTAGGCTCATTATGGTTGGAAGCTCAAAATTGAAGAGCATGGATTGGTGTATTGCTCAAGTAGATGGGTCTAGGAGGAAAGTTTGGTGCTTCCATGAGAATTCATCTCTCTTGCCACCCGGAAGAAATCACCATGATCAACTCAAGGACGGGTGTGAAAACAAAGTGTGGGATCCCGGATCACACAAGGAAGATCAACTTTGGGAGCCTATGGTTTGTGAAGAACTCCATCAAAGCTTGGAGTTATTAACCTTGAATGATGAGGCACAATGGAAATTCAAGCATTGGTGGATGTTCAAGGATGGATTCAAGCACAAGCCACCATGATAAAGAGCTCCCCATAAGTCCAACTTATGGACAATAAACAAAAGTGCTAGGTGGGAGACACCCCACCATGGTAACACCTTTTCATTTTCTCTTTTGTAAATATTGATAAAATAGGTTTAATTCCTTGTTTTGATTGCTTAGTTGAGTTTAAATGGGAGTCTAATAGGTTAAATAAGGTTTTGTGGTGTTTTGGTAGTTGTTTGGAGGTTTGGAATTCTTGGTTTGGTGCAAAAACATAGAAAAATTTTGAAAAATAGAGCACCATCCACGCGCACGTGTGCTTCATGCGTACGCGTGCATCAAGCAATTTCGGCCATCCACGTGCATGCGTCATGTACGCATACGCGTGGATTGAATTTTTCCACCTCCCATACATTCACCCGAGAGTTGTGCCTGAAGTGTGCCAACTTTTTGCCCCGGGGCACGCGTACGCATACCTTGTGCGTACCCGTCGACTCTCTGCTTTGACATGCACGCGTACGCGTTAGCCACGGGTACGTGTCGCTTCCATTTCATCAATCCATGCTTACGCGCACATTACGCGCACGGGTGGATTGCCCTGTTTCACCTACCTTCTTTTCTTCTCTTCTTTCCTTTTCTTTCCTTCTTCTCTTCTCTTTCCACTCCTTGATCATCACCCAATGCTACCAAATACTATCTATAACCACTTCTTTTAGTTAGTTAGTTAATTGTTTAATTAGCACATTTTTTTATTTTATTTTCTATTTTTCTTTATAAGTGTTGGATTATTAATATTGTTTACTGTTTCTTGCTGCTGATTATTGATGAGATGTTATTTTAACATCATTATTTTTAATTTTTATTGTTGGATTTAATTGTTGAGGTTATATTTTGTCACTTGGTTTTGAGTTTTCATGTTTAACATTTGTGAGCACCAAGTGAATTTTTCATTGCCTTTAAGCTTCTTAACTTCTTTGAATTGCATGTTTTGGCCACTATGCATTCATCATCTATTGTTAGGCAATTGTATATTATCATTGCAATTTTTTTAGGTGATGCTTGTTTATGGTTTACCCTTATTCACATCACTTATTTCATGCATTGAGATTGTAGAATTGTGAAATTGGATCAAAGCTTACCTAGTGACATATTTTTGAGCTTTGTAAAGCTTTGTGGGCCATGCTTGCTATGTGATTGATTTCCACTTCTATCTTCTTTTTCCTATGTTCCATAGCATCCATGTGTTTCACCTCTATGTCACTTAGGTGTTGCAACAACTTCAATATGTGTCATTGATTTTTGTGTGAGTTTTATATACCATTTTGTTCACTAAGTCTACCTACACATCAATCAATGTCCATGCATTATCCAATTTCACAATTGCTTGATTTTTGTTTGAATGCTTTCATGCCTCTTCACTACTTGTGTGGTTGACTTAACCTACAAGTCTTTTGAAGTATTTCAAGCACACTAGAATGAGTGAAATGTGTGTCTTCTTTTGTATAATTGTGACATGGTTTCTAAATACTAGAGTGTGAGTTCTAAACCGCATGCAAGTTAGGACCCACACACTTATTTTTCATTAATGTCACACTAATTCACTCACTCAATTCTAGTGATTTACCTCATTCCAACAATCCATGCTTCCTTGCTTGTGCATTTACTTGTCTTATTATCTCATGTTTTCTATGTTCAGGATGAATCATCATAGGCAAAAACGGAAGCGGAAGGAAGAACACGCAGCACCGGTTAACCCGCCAGCTGAAGGTGGTAACTCGGAAAGTCGCCGTACCCCTTGTTCATTTTTAGTGCACCGAGGACAGTGCAAACTTTTAAGTGTGGGGAGGTCTTCCGACCATTCGGCCTTTTTGGGTAACAAGTTTCTAATTCCAACACTCTTGCATTTCATTTTAGGATTTTTAGTTGCATTTTCTCGTTTTGCATATGTATATAATAAGCTTAGTCAAAATCATGATATTTTCCAGGGATTTTATCTATAGGGCACCCCTATTGATTAAAAAAATTTTTTTAGAACTTGCTTGAGTTATATACTTTGTGGATCATGTTTTGAGCTAAGAACACAAGCATGTGAGATTTGAGCCTAATTGTGTGGTTACATCATACATAACTACTTACTTTCATTCTTGTGTGCATTATTCTCTTCATATGATTGTAATCTTTGATTTGTTTGATTCTTTATGTCCATCACTTTGTGTATACATGCATTTATATGATTGAGGCCATTGTTCAAATAGCTCACTTACCCAAATAGCCTATCCTTTTAGCTTCCATTGTTAGCCAATTTTGAGCCTATGCTTAATCCATTTGTTCTTAATTATAGCACATTATAAGCCTAAGTGAAAAACAATAAATGTCCTTAATTTGAATCTTTGATTAGCTTAGGCTAGTGAGAGTGTTCATCATTGGATTTTGGGAAAGTTGGGAACATTGGGTAGAGATAAAAGTGTGTTTTTGTATTTGTGTTGAGAATCTTGGGAATTGGGTACATACTCATGTATTAATCATTTGTAAACCATATGCATTGATATTCTTGTATATATTTTAGTTTGAAAAGAAAGAAAAAAATGAGAAAAACAAAAAGAATATATATATATATATATATAAGAAGAAAAAGAAAATATATAGAAAAGAAAGAAAAAGAAAAGCAATAAAAGGGGACAAAGTGCCCTAAAGTAAAGTTTAATAATAATCAATACATATGTGTGGTGATCAAAAGAGAATACATGAGTGTGTGTAAAAGTGAAGAATGGGTAGCTAGGTTTGTTTAGAATTGTATCGGTTGTCATAGGTTAGGTGGGAAGTTTAAGTTAATCAAAGATTCATATTTCAAGCTCACTTGACCATATGCATCCTACCTTGACCCTAGCCCCATGCCCCATTACAACCTATCGGAAAGCCCTCATGATATTTGTATGCATGCATAAAGTGATTGTTGATTGTTAGATGAAAAATAAATCTTGGAAAGCATGATTAGTGGAGAATTGAGTGAATCAACCCCATACACTTGAGTGCCTAGAGCGGATACACATCCGTTGAGAGTTCGATCGCTCAATTACATGTCCCCACACATGATCATCTTTTCTTGCAAGTTTGTAAGATCTTTCAATGATTCAATTCAATTGTGGGTTGATTTGATTGCTGTTGCTTTCGCCCTTGTACTTAAATATGTTTTCTTGGAAGTTGACTTGTTTTGACCAAGTGGATGCATTCATGTAGATAGATTGCATTTAGATAGATAGTTGGATGCAGTTAATTTGTATTGAATAAATGTTGATACCCGTTTGCTTCTTTCTTGATTTTAGCATGATGACATGCTTAGTTTAAGTGTGGGGAGATTTGATAAACCCCGATTTCATGGTTTATCTTGTGCTTATTTTGGGGGATTTTATCACCTTTTTCCATATTTATTCAATGAAATAGCATGGTTTTGTAATTCTCCCTTAATTTATGCTTAAATATAAAAACATGCTTTTTAGGCCTTAAATTGGTGATTTTAATTCACTTTAATTCTATTTGATCCCTTAATGTGTTTGTTGAGTGATTTCAGGTTCATAAGGCAAGTATTGGATGGAAGAAATGAGGAGAAAAGCATACAAAGTGGAGAATGCATGAAGAAACAAGGATTTGGAATGCATCAATGGGTGCGCACGCGTACAAGGCGCGCACGCGCAGAAGTGATGTCACATAAGGACGCACACGCGTACATGCTGCGTCTGTGCGGATGAAGAATTTGCCAATCGACGTGCACGCGCACATGGTGCGTACGCGCTGATACCAGCACGTGACTCACTTAAAGGCAAAATGCTGGGGGCAATTCTGAGCTGCCCAGGCCCAAATCCAACTTGTTTCTGAGTATATTTCATGCAGAATTGAAGTCCATGCAAAGGGGGGAGCAATTGTTTGAAGTGTTAGCATCATGTAGAGTAGTTTCTAGAGAGAGAAGCTCCCTCTTCTATCTAGAATTAGGTTAGGTTAGTTTAATATCTTGTAGATCTTGATTCAATTTCATGATTCCATCTTGTTTCTTCTACAATCTCTTATTTCTACATCTTGTTTTTTTTAGTTGTAGTGTTAAATTCTCATTTTGCTATCTCTTATGTTGATAAACAATTGTTGGATCTTGATTTTTTTAATGCAATTTCATGTTTCTATGTTTCTTTTATGTTGATCTTGCTTGCTATTATTGATTTCTTCCTTGTATTAGTTATGGGTTTTATTAATTTTAGCATTTTGTGATGTTTACTTTTATTGCACATTAGGTGTTTGATATAATGCTTCCTATAGTTTTTGAGTAGTTTTCTTTACTCTTGGCCTAGGCTAAGGGAATTGGGTGACCTTGAATCATTGGGTCTCATTGAATTGGTGATTTGAGAACCCTTGGTGATCAATTTGATATCCATTGACACTAACCCACTACTAATCTAATTAGTAGATAGGTTGAGACTTATGGGTTGATGTGATCAAGCCTATTTGACATACTTCAAGCTTAGGAGTAGATATTACGTACTTAAAGCTTTTGGAGGTAGACTTAATAAGTTGGCCCCTTATAATTATCAATGTATGGTTTGATGACAAAGATGGTGATCTTAATTCCTATGCTTAGCCAAGAGTTGTTTACCTTTCTTTATTAGTTCTTGTCATTTACTTTCTTTTTATTTACTTTTCTTGTTAACTAAAAACCAAACCCCCTTGTTCCTTCATAGCCAATAAGCATACACTTCATTGAAATTCCTTATGAGACGACCCGGAGTCCAAATACTCCGGTTAATTCTTATTTGGGGTTTGTACATGTGACAACCAAAATTTTTGATTGAGAGGGTTATTTGTTGGTGTAGAACTATACTGGCAACGAGCATCCATTCATTTTGTGTGAAATTCTATACCGACACGACAACTCACTTCTATCAAAATGGCGCCATTGACGGGGAGTTGCAATGGTGCTATGTTATTGGCTATTGTATATATTGTGAATAGCTTTATTTTTGATTTGTTTGTTGATTTTTTCTACTTGTAGGACTTTGTTTTCTTTGTTTCTTGTTAGATTTTGTTTTTTTTTTATTTTCTCTTATCACCATGAATTCTCATCACTTTGGCTATGAGTGTGGTTCAAAATATGTTGTAGGAGATGGAATTTACAATGATAACATGCATCAAGGAATTGGAGATCAAAGTTTGGCAAGAGTGATTGGGGACATGACTACTATCCTCACGAAGATACAAGACGATAAAAGGGCATTTATTGCCATCCGAGCCATCCAACCGCCACCACAACGTGACTACTCTTCTGATTCTTATGGGCATACTCCTTATCCTATTGCATACCGATCTAATGTATGTGATGACCCTTATTGTGATTGTCAACCACAACCATCACATACATATGAACCCCCTCCTCAATATAGCCCTCTACCATACTCACAAGCCTCATACCACCATCCACCTCCATATGATCCCAACCCGTGTCCACCATACCAACCACCATATGAACCACATCTAGAGCCACCACCTTTCCAACACCAATACTCCCATGAACCACAAAGTCTACACACACCACCTCAAGAATTTCACCAATATGAACCACCTTCCAATTACAACAACCTTCCCTCAACCAATGAACCCTCTCTTCCACCATCACCTCTCGATGAAGCCCACATGCTAGAATTTAGAGATCTTGAATTTCATATCTTAAGGCAACATGAGGAGGATGAAAAGAAGTTTGAGGAGTTAAGAGTGAAAATGGCTATCATGGTAGAAGCCATTGGCAACATAGTCTCATCTCGCCTAAGCCTATGCGATCAAGGCACCCCCATTGTTGAATGTGGAGAAGCAACCAAGGAGCTTAGTGAGGGAGTGAACTTGAAGCTCCAAGGTGAAGAAGAGGAGTTCAAGCAAGAATGCAACAAGAGGATGAGGTAGAGATTATTGAACAAGAGGAAGTAGTGGTTGGAGCCTTAGGATATGTTGAGTACATAGAGGAAGCACATATTGAAGAGCCTTCTTCCATGGAGTTCGAAGTTGATGTTGAGGAGGAGAGTGCCCAACTTCCATGGCACAATGTGATTGAAGAATTGGAAGAAGTGTCCCAAGTAATAGGCCCTCCTATTTATGATGATTCCATACCAACATATGATCCTTTTGAGCTTGAAGAATCCTTCCCCACTATGCTCGGAATTGATGATGAGGTAGATTTCACTCAACCTCCTATGTATGATTTGAGTGATGGGGAAGAGCTAGAGGACATTGGTTAAGAAGAATGTGAACTTGAGGAAGCTTGGCAAGAGGTACAGCATGAAGTATCTTGCCAAGTGGTGGAAGCCTTCCAAAAAAGATGGATGGGAGTAGAGCATGCTTTATCAAGACCGTTGGGAACTTCTCCACCTAGGTTGTCATCTAATCCTTCATTTGAGTGGGTAAAACTTCTAACTCTTAGCTTTATTATCCCACTTGAATATGGTTTGCTTGAGACGGATGGCCAACTTAGGGCGCTTTGTGGAATTAAGGGTAAGAGGAGGATGTTTAGTGGTTGGCGTTGTAAGTCTAGGCTCATTATGGTTGGAAGCTCAAAATTGAAGAGCATGGATTGGTGTATTGCTCAAGTAGATAGGTCTAGGAGGATAGTTTGGTACTTCCATGAGAATTCATCTCTCTTGCCACCCGGAGGAAATCACCATGATCAACTTAAGGACGGGTGTGAAAACAAAGTGTGGGATCCTGGATCACACAAGGAAGATCAACTTTGGGAGCCTATGGTTTGTGAAGAACTCCATCAAAGCTTGGAGTTATTAACCTTGAATGATGAGATAAAGAACTTGGAGTTATTAACCTTGGAGTTATTAACCTTGAATGATGAGATCAACTTTGGGAGCCTAAAGTTCGTGAAGAACTCCATCAAAGCTTGGAGTTATTAACCTTGAATGGAAGTCCAAGCATTGGTGGATGTTCAAGGATGGATTCAAGCACAAGCCACCTTGATAAAGAGCTCCACATAAGTCCAACTTAAGGACAATAAACAAAAGTGCTAGGTGGGAGACACCCCACCATGGTAACATCTTTTCATTTTCTCTTTTGTAAATATTGATAAAATAGGTTTAATTCCTTGTTTTGATTGCTTAGTTGAGTTTAATTGGGAGTCTAATAGGTTAAATAAGGTTTTGTGGTGTTTTGGTAGTTGTTTGGAGGTTTGGAATGCTTGGTTTGGTGCAAAAACATAGAAAAATTTTGAAAAATAGAGCATCATCCACGCGCACGCGTGCCTCACGCGTACCCGTGCATCAAGCAATTTCGGCCATCCACATGCACGCGTCATGTACGCGTACGCGTGGATTGAATTTTCCCACATCCCATACATTCACCCGAGAGTTGTGCCTGAAGTGTGCCAACTTTGTGCCCCAAGGCATGCGTACGCGTACCTTGCGTGTACGCGTCGACTCTCTGCTTTGCCATGCACGCATACGCGTCAGCCACGGGTACGCGTCACTTCTATTTCATCAATCCATGCTTACGCGCACATGACGCGCACGCGTGGATTGCCTTGTTTCACCCACCTTCTTTTCTTCTCTTCTTTCCATTTCTTTCCTTCTCTTCTCTTTCCACCCCTTAATCATCACCCATCACTACCAAACACTATCCATAACCACTTCTTTTAGTTAGTTAGTTAATTGTTTAATTAGCACATTTTTTTTATTTTATTTTCTATTTTTCTTTATAAGTGTTGGATTATTAATATTGTTTACTGTTTCTTGCTGCTGATTATTGATGAAATGTTATTTTAACATCATTATTTTTAATTTTTATTGTTGGATTTAATTGTTGAGGTTATATTTTGTCACTTGGTTTTGAGTTTTCATGTTTAACATTTGTGAGCACCAAGTGAATGTTACATTGCCTTTAAGCTTCTTAAATCCTTTGAATTGCATGTTTTGGCCATCATGCATTCATCATCTATTGTTAGGCAATTGTATATTATCATTGCAATTTTTTTAGGTGATGCTTGTTTATGGTTTACCCTTATTCACATCACTTATTTCATGCATTGAAATTGTAGAATTGTGAAATTAGATCAAAGCTTACCTAGTGACATATTTTTGAGCTTTGTAAAGCTTTGTGGGCCATGCTTGCTATGCGATTGATTTCCACTTCTATCTTCTTTTTCCTAAGTTCCATAGCATCCATGTGTTTCACCTCTATGTCACTTAGGTGTTGCAACAACTTTAATATGTGTCATTGATTGTTGTGTGAGTTTCATATACCATTTTGTTCACTAAGTCTACCTACACATCAATCAATGTCCATGCATTATCCAATTTCACAGTTGCTTGATTTTTGCTTGAATGCTTTCATGCCTCTTCACTACTTGTGTGGTTGACTTAACCTACAAGTCTTTTGAAGTATTTCAAGCACACTAGAATGAGTGAAATGTGTGTCTTCTTTTGTATAATTGTGACATGGTTTCTAAATACTAGAGTGTGAATTCTAAACCGCATGCACGTTAGGACCCACATACTTATTTTTCATTAATGTTACACTAATTCACTCACTCAATTCTAGTGATTTACCTTATTCCAACAATCAATGCTTCCTTGCTTGTGCATTTACTTGTCTTATTATCTCCTGTTTTCTATGTTCAGGATGAATCATCATAGGCAAAAATGGAGGCGGAAGGAAGAACACGCAGCACCGGTTAACCCGCCAGCTGAAGGTGGCAACTCGGAAAGTCGCCGTACCCCTTTGCCCATTTTTAGTGCACCTAGGACGGTGCAAACTTTTAAGTGTGGGGAGGTTGTCCGACCATTCGGTGTTTTTGGGTAACAAGTTTCTAATCCCAACACTCTTGCATTTCATTTTAGGATTTTTAGTTGCATTTTCTCATTTTGCATATGTATATAATAAGCTTAGTCAAAATCATGATATTTTCCAAGGATTTTATCTATAGGCCTATTAATTAAAATTTTTTTTTTAGAACTTGCTTGAATTATATACTTTGTGGATCATGTTTTGAGCTAAGAACACAAGCATGTGAGATTTGAGCCTAATTGTGTGGTTACATCATATATAACCACTTACTTTCATTCTTGTGTGCATTATTCTCTTCCTATGATTGTAATCTTTGATTTGTTTGATTCTTTATGTCCATCACTTTGTGTATACATGCATTTATATGATTGAGGCCATTGTTCAAATAGGTAACTTCCCCAAATAGCCTATCCTTTTATCTTCCATTGTTCGCCAATTTTGAGCCTATGCTTAACCCATTTGTTCTTAATTATAGCACATTATAAGCCTAAGTGAAAAACAATAAATGTCCTTAATTTGAATCTTTGATTAGCTTAGGCTAGTGAAAGTGTTCATCATTGGATTTTGGGAAAGTTGGGAACATTGGGTAGAGATAAAAGTGTGTTTTTGTATTTGTGTTGAGAATCTTGGGAATTGGGTACATACTTATGTATTAATCATTTGTAAACCATATGCATTGATGTTCTTGTATATATTTTAGTTTGAAAAGAAAGAAAAAAAATGAGAAAAACAAAAAGAAAAGATATATATATATATATAAGAAGAAAAGGAAAATATATAGAAAAGAAAGAAAAAGAAAAGCAATAAAAGGGGACAAAGTGCCCTAAAGTGAAGTTTAATAATAATCAATACATATGTGTGGTGATCAAAAGAGAATACATGAGTGTATGTAAAAGTGAAGAATGGATAGCTAGGCTTGTTTAGAATTGTATAGGTTGTCATAGGTTAGGTGGGAAGTTTAAGTTAATCAAAGATTCAAATTTCAAGCTCACTTGACCATATGCATCCTACCTTGACCCTAGCCCCATTACGACCTATGGGAAAGCTCTCATGATATTTGTATGCATGCATAAAGTAATTATTGATTGTTAGATGAAAAATAAATCTTGAAAAGCATGATTAGGGGAGAATTGAGTGAATCAACCCTATACACTTGAGTGCCTAGTACGGATACACATCCGGTGAGGGTTCGATCGCTCAATTACATGTCTCCACACATGATCATCTTTTCTTGTAAGTTTGTAAGATCTTTCAATGATTCAATTCAATTGTGGGTTGATTTGATTGCTATTGCTTTCGCCCTTGTACTTAAATATGTTTTCTTGGAAGTTGACTTGTTTTGACCAAGTGGATGCATTCATGTAGATAGATTGCATTTAGATAGATAGTTGCATGCAGTTAATTTGCATTGATTAAATGTTGATACCCTTTGCATCTTTCTTGATTTTAGCATGAGGACATGCTTAGTTTAAGTGTGGAGAGATTTGATAAACCCCGATTTCATGGTTTATCTTGTGCTTATTTTGGGGGATTTTATCACCTTTTTCCATATTTATTCTATGAAATAGCATGGTTTTGTAATTCTCCCTTAATTTATGCTTAAATGTAAAACATGCTTTTTAGTCCTTAGATTGGTGATTTTAATTCACCTTAATTCCATTCGATGCCGTAATGTGTTTGTTGAGTGATTTCAGGTTCATAAGGCAAGTATTGGATGGAAAAAATGAGGAGAAAAGAATACAAAGTGGAGAATGCATGTAGAAACAAGGATTAGGAATGCATCAATGGGTGCACACGCGTACAAGGCACGCACGTGCAGGAGTGATGTCACATAAGGACGCACACGCGTACATGCCGCGTCCACGCGGATGAAGAATTTTCCAATCGACGCATACGCACACATGGCGCGTATGCGCCGATACCAACACGTGACTCACTTAAAGGCAAAACGCTGGGGGCGATTTCTGAGCTACCCGGGCCCAAATCCAACTTGTTTCTGAGTGTATTTCATGCAGAATTGAAGTCCAAGCAAAGGGGGGAGCAGTTGTTTGAAGTGTTAGCATCATGTAGAGTAGTTTATAGAGAGAGAAGCTCCCTCTTCTCTCTAGAATTAGGTTATGTTAGTTTAATATCTTGTAGATCTTGATTCAATTTCATGATTCCATCTTGTTTCTTCTACAATCTCTTATTTCTACATCTTGTTTCTTTAGTTGTAGTGTTAAATTCTCATTTTGCTATCTCTTATGTTGATAAACAATTGTTGGATCTTGATTTCCTTTAATGCAATTTCATGTTTCTATGTTTCTTTTTTGTTGATCTTGCTTGCTATTATTGATTTCTTGCTTGTATTAGTTATGGGTTTTATTAATTTTAGCATTTTGTGATGTTTACTTTTATTGCATATCAAGTGCTTGATATAATGCTTCCTATAGTTTTTGAGTAGTTTTCTTTACTCTTGGCCTAGGCTAAGGGAATTGGGTGATTTTGAGTCATTGGGTCTCATTGAATTGGTGATTTGAGAACTCTTGGTGATCAATTTGATATCCATTGACACTAACCCACTACTAATCTAATTAGTAGATAGGTTGGGACTTATGGGTTGATGTGATCAAGCCTATTTGACATACTTCAAGCTTAGGAGTAGATATTACGTACTTAAAGCTTTTAGAGGTAGACTTAATAGGTTGGCCCCTCATAATTATCAATGTATGGTTTGTTGACAAGGATGGTGATCTTGAGAGGGTTGTTTGTTGGTGTAGAACTATACTGGCAACGAGCATCCATTCATTTTGTGTAAAATTCTATACCGACACGATAACTCGCTTCTATCACCTAACCATTGAGAAGGCACTATGTGACCTAGGAGCAAACATCAATCTAATTCCTTATTCTATGATGAGAAGGCTATGCATAGAGGAAGTAAAGGCCACACAAATGTCACCAGAGCTTGTGGACAAATCATTAGTATTTCCCAGAGGAGTGATTGAAAATCTCCTAGTCCAAGTAGGAACATTCATATTCCCAGCAAACTTTGTGATTTTGGATCTGGGGGAAGAAGGGAGTGACTCTATTATCTTGGGAAGACCCTTCTTGGCCACAGCAAGAGTCATCATAGATGTTGAATAAGGAGAGCTGACTCTAAGGGTACATGATGAAAGCATTACTCTGAATGTCTTTCCAGAAGCACAACATAATGATAAAAAGGAAAAATACATGAAGGTTGGCAAAGAAGACTTGCAGTGGAAAGAAGAAACCAACAAGACACTCATTAATCTTCCTCCAGAGCAAGAGACAAGTAGCAAAGCAGGACAAAAGGAGAATGAGACTCTAAAGAATGATGAGAAAAAGTAAGAAGGAAGTGAGGTGTTAGACACTAAGAAGACAGATTTTAAAAAGGGGAAGAAAAGCAAGAAAAAGGGTCCAAAAGGGTGGAAAAATAAAAAGATCCCAGCTAAAGGATTCTCAAAGGGAGAGAAAGTGCAACTAATCTACCAACAGTTGAGGACAAATCAACAATCTGATGATTACTACACTATCAACAGGATACTCTCACAATCATCAACCACCCTAATGTGTTCCAATGTCAAGCTAGTGACAATAAAAGAGCGCTCCATGGGAGGCAACCCATGATTTAATATTCTTGCTTTGAGTTTAATTTCAATAATCAATAGTCCTTCTAGCATGAATTTGAGTTCTCATGAGTATATTTGATAATCACATACATTGTCTAGAAGCATATGCTAGACTTCTAAGTTTGGTGTGCCTGAAGGCACTCCAAAACAACTTCCCAAGCTTTCTTAGGATATATGCTTACTCATTTTGAGGGAGTGTATAACCAAACATTAAGTTTGGTGTTCACATATGCAGAGAATTTCAGAAACATCATTTTTGCTCATAGGATCAAATTTATGAATAGATGAATCATACATTGCTTCATATTTTTTTAGCTTATGGTATCATAGTAGGAAATAAAATGTTCTTTATAATGAATGTGCCAATTGTGCCAAATACTTATTGAGTTTTACATGCATCCCTTAACAGAGAACAGGTTTGGTGTCCACCAATCTTTGTTCAAAATCTAAGGAGCATGATTGGTCATTTAAACAAAGAACATGTAGAATTATCTTTATTTGTTATTCATTACTACACTACCGTATTCAATTCCTAAGATTACCATTGTCTTGGTTTGATTATATAGGTACAAGGGAGATTGAGAAGAGGACAAAAGGAAGCACACACGGTTGTCACAAGTTGAAAAGAGGGTCACATGTGCTTAGAGAAGCGTGCCCCCTTTGAAAAAAAATCTGCATGCTTTGAACCCTTGGAGGCCGAACCACATGCATCCAATGGGAGAGCAATCCTTGTCAACCTTCAACTATGCATGCAAGCCATCCATACTATAAGCTCCTTACAATGCTTCACTCAATCTACACCCTTTATTCTTGTTTAGCCGAACTCCTCCCCACTTGTGGTTATATCTTTATTATTCATGCTTTGACTATAAATAGGTGGTGATACCTCCTAGCTCACATAAATTTTTCCTACTCATACAGATCTATCCACTTATAAGTCTTTGTTTCATTTTTCTCCCATTTCAAACACGTTCCAGCAACCTTTTCGTACCCAACAACAACGAGATTTTTTCATCATCCATCCCCTTTCATAGCAAAGCCGTACCTTACCTCAATAGAAGTTTACCCCTGATTCTTCTTTCTTTCCTTTTAATTCATGGCTTCTTCAAGCTCTAGAATAAGGAAAGGCAAGGAGCCAGTGGTGGCCGAACCCTCAACCTATGATACAAAGAAATTTAAATCTCAGTTTCATGAAGCAAGGTATCATAGGCTCATGAAATCAAAACATGTCATTCTTGAGAAGGGCTTCAGACTGAGGGAGGGAGAGTATCCCATCATGAGACAAATCACCAAAGAAAGGAGGTGGGAACTCTTATGTGAACCTTTAACAGACATCAGTGCAGTCATGATAAGAGAATTCTATGCAAAAGCTGTGAAGCCAAGCCAAGACAGCCCTCCTTATAAGAGCTATGTCAGAGGTGTTAAAGTGGATTTTAGTCCATCATCAGTTATGAGGGTCCTACAGTTGAGAACTATAACCTATGGAGAGTTTAGCTTTGAGGACAGATTGCAGGGTGAGAATGACCCTGATGAATTATTGCATGGGTTATGTCTTGAAGGTAGAGACTGCGAAAGGGACTCAGAGGGAGCTCCAAGCCACTTGAAAAGATTAGATCTCACACCTAAGGCTAAAGTGTGGTATGAGATAGTGAGGAGATTAATACTCCCTACTGCAAACACCTCAGAGGTCATAATCAAGCGAGCCCTCTTGACATACTGCATCTTACATGGAGGAGAAATCAACCTCTCACAACTCATAGCAGACAGCATTCAGGAGATAGCTGAAGACACAAGCAAATCATGTAGGCTTGGACACCCAAGCACTATTCTAAGGCTGTACAACAGGGCTGGGGTGCTCTTTGAAGATGAAGAAACAGAGAAGGTAAAAGGAGGAAGGGGAATCACAAAGAGAAGCATGGAAGGTGCTACTGAAGATGACGATCAAGAGGAAAGAAGAACTCAAAGTAGAAGAAGAAGACCACAAGTGGAGGAGGGGCAAGCTCCTGGTGCTATAGACATCAGCCAATTGCAAAGAGCTATTGAAGAAATATCTCAACAAAACATAAGAGCACATGAGCAGTATTTAAGGCAACAAGAGCTATACTTGCAACAACAGGAGCAGTATCTGAAAGATCGAGAGCAACAACAACAGTGGCAGCAACAAATGATGGACAAGCAAGACAATTTCCAACTCCAGCTGCTGGAACAACAAAGAGAATTTCAGGCTAGGGCAAAGAGAACAATCAACAAACTTTCAAGAATCATATGATAAATTGTCCTTGCATCAGGCCAAGTATGGGGAATACACTCAAAATTTGTATCAGTGGATGAACATATATCATACCATTGGAGAACATAGGCACTATGATAGAATAGAGTATGATATAGACACCTAATCAAAGTTGGATTACTTGGTCCACAGCATGCCAGCATTGGAACCACAGATCAAGCCATTTGAGCAATGCCAAGAGCTAGTAGACCGACAGAGAGCAAGAACCAAGAAACATACAGCACACATGCATCATGGGTTGGAGGAAGCTGGACTCTCAGGCCTGATAGACCTTATTTGGGATAGAAGGTTCCCTGTTGAAGAACCTCAAGATGCAACCAAGAAGAGGAAGAAGAAGAAGAAAGGGGAGTCAAGTAGGAGCAATGAGCAACGACAACTAGGAGGTGGTGGAGTTTCTTTCATGTTTTTTTTTTTAATTTGAATATGAAAGATGCATATCTAAAACATGAGATGCCTCCAAATGCTTTATGTTTTGCACTTTCATATTCTGAGTAGTTTTCTTACAAGTGAATTGCATTGTGCTTGTCATCCATCATTAGCTTGAATTTTGTTTTGTTTCCCTTCTGCATAAATAAAAGAAAAATATTTGATTTAGAAAAGTGATTGTCAAATGTTTTATAAATTAGGATGAGAATTCAGTGGCGGTATTTGTTTGATTTAAGGGTTAGCTCAAATAACAAAAGTTGTATAATAACATGTTCTTTGAAGTGTGAATTAGTTTGCTGCTATAAAGTCTGTTATCAATGAACATCCTTTGAGAATGAAGCCAAATAAGAAAGAAAAAGAAAAAGAAAAAGAAAAAGAAAAGCCAAGAATGGGAAAAGAAGCAAACAATAAGGCTAGATACCAATAGCTTGAACCTTAGGACATATGCCTGTGGTGTTTTTGTACTAGGATATGCTTGGACAAGTAGGTTCTGAGGAGTATTTTGAAACTTGGCTACTTGGATCAACTGATCTGGGATTGCCAACCGAAAATTTACTATCAAGAGCAACCTAGCTACAAAGCATTTAGTAATCCAAAGAGATGCTGGGCATCAATGCTCCTAGGAAGAAATTGTGAGCCATGTGTCTGTGGTGAAGAAATGTTGAGCAAAATTGATCTTAAAGGCTGCTGCAACATTTGCCACCAAGCCTTCATTAAAGAATAAGCTTTTTAAGCAAAGGAAAGAAAGAAAAAGTTCACAGGGATCAATCAAAAAGCAAGACAATATAGCAGCAACTCTAGTGAACCTTTAAGGAAACATTTCTTATCTATCAGCAAAGAATAAATGAGCTACATTTGTCTGCATAAAACCCCATGAACCAAGTTCAATTATCTGCTAAATAAGGACATGCATGCTTCTCTGTTTCATTTCATTTCCTTTTATGTTTAGTGCTTGCTTGGGGACAAGCAAGGTTTAAGTTTGGTGTTGTGATGGCAAGTCATCTTATGCTAGCTTTTCAAGCATTTTTCACTTGTTTCATTATGTTTTATGCACTTTCTTGCATTGTAAGTAAGTGATTTGGAGTGGATTTTCATGGTTTTGTTGAATTAATCAACCATCCTTTATTTGACACAAAATCATAAGGTTTAAGCTAGAATTAGTTGGTTTTTGAATGATTTATAAACCTTGTGAATTTGGTGATGCTTTGATTGGTTGTTTTGATTACTTGTAGGTGAAGAAAAGAAAGAAATCAAGAAAGCGTGCCTATTAAAGTGTGGCTTAAGGGAATGAAAGCATGGCATTCAAGCACAACCAATGCCATAGCGCTCAAAAAGTGAGCGTAGCGCTCAAAAAGTGAGCACTGGTGTGAAGAAAGCCAAGCACCCAAGACCAAGGGAGCAAGAGGCATGGCGCTGCATTGAGAAAGTTAACTGAGCGCCCAAGGAAGCAAGCAAAATGAGGAGCACTTAGTTAACTCATTTACCTTTATCGTGCCTCAACCAAAAGAAAATCAAGGCACAATACCAAGGAGTGAAGCAACCAATGTTCGAACCTTGCACCTGAGGAACCAAGAAAAGCACTACAAGCAAGAAAAATCATGGCACAGCACACTAAATGCATTCACCAAGTTTCGAACCAAGCACCTAGGGAGCAAGGAGGAAGCGCTATACAAGGAAGGCAAGGGCGTTCAGTTTTCTTACTTAACTGAGCGCTACTTCACTAAGTGCTTGGCACAAAAGAATTGCTCACACAATGCAACCAATGAGATTCGAAGAGGAGTCCAAGAGCATAAGCAAAGGGTGCTGCGTGAAGTTCATAAACTGAGCGCTAGTGTTTCACAACTTGTTAGCTCCAAATGGGCTTCACCATGGTTCAAATTGGGAGCCCACTCCAAAGCAAAGGCGCTGTGTTAGAATAGTGAACTAACCGTCAATGCTACAAGGAGAATTGGGCTTTGGCACGGAACAAAATTGAAGGCCAAAGGCAAAGGGAGCGCTGCGCTTTCTCTTTTAACTGAGTGCTTCTCTGGGAGGTGTCTTATGGGGTCAATTTCAATTCAATTACCATTTTGGATCCAATTCTTCACCAATTTGACAAGCCCACTCCAAAGTCTGAAGATCAAAATTAGGAAGTGTATAAATAGGACTTAGTTTGATTTAGAAAAGCACATTCTTCTCATTTTTTAGTTTTACCTTTTGCTCACTTTTACATTTTACTTTTTGAGTTCAATTTTAGTTCTGAATTTAGCTTTCATTTTGATTTTTGGGAATTAGGATTGAGAGCTGAGTTTTCTTCCTCCTTGTTCTTACTTTGGCAATTTCTATTTTCTGTTTTTAAATTTTGGATTGAGATTGAAGGAATTCTGTTTCAATCTTTGATCTGTAATTCATCTTTGTTTTCTTCTGCATAATTCTAAGGATTTGGAATTGGATTTAGCTTTTTGTCTTCATTTTCATTTAATCTGCAACTCTTGCTATCTGTTCTTGGAATTTGAATTGAGATTGAAGAGCTTCATTGATTCTAAGTTTGAGAATAATCTTTTACCTCTCTTCTCAATTGTTCTAAGAATTGGATCTGGGTTTTAATTGCTGTTCCATTTACATTTCTTCTGCAATTGGTTTTCTGTTTGATCAAGGAAGGAATTGAGATCTAGATTTACTCTCTAGTCTCATTGATCCCCTGAGATCTTTAATTTCTCTTTTAGATTTCCAAATTGAGCTAAGTTTACTTTCTGTTTTGTTCCTCAAGAAATTTTACCTTTTTGTTTAGATCTTCAGCAACTTAGTTCATCTTTTACTCCTTTGCTTAATCTCTCTTTACATTCTCTTTGTTAAATTCTAAATCCCAGCTCCCACATCCCTTTACTATTCAAGCTGTTTACATTTCTTGCAATCTAAGCTTCAGTCATTTACATTACTTGTTCTTTAAGATTCAGCTCTTTTACTTTCTTGCAATTTAAGTTTCATGCAATTTACTCTTCTGTACTTTACTTTTCTGTCAATTTCCCCTCTCCCTTTTATTTTTATGTAATTTAGCTTCTGTTTGTCACAATTCACTCAAATCATCAACTATTTGCTTAACTAAATTCATCACCTAACAAAAATTTCTCAATCCATCAATCCCTGTGGGATCGACCTCACTCTTGTGAGTAATTACTACTTGATGCGACCCGGTACACTTGCCGGTGAGTTTTGGTGTTGGAATTCCGTTTTTCACCCATCACCTTGATCAAAACCGCAATGCTCATAATTCAAACCAGGCTCAAAATCTCTCAAAATCGTCGTAAAAAGTTAAAAAATTTTCGAAGCTAAGTTCGAAATCTTCATCAAGAAACATAGAAAGATAACACGAAATATTATTGAAGGTACTATTTGCTAATCGTTCAGTTTTCTCACTTTTCTCTTTCTCATTTTGATTGTGAAACACTATATAGTGATATTTATGTTTATTTAGTAGATTTATTTTGTATTCTTGCGTTGAAGTTTGTATTACTGTTCTCATTATACGCTTCATTTGGTGATAACTATGTTAGATCAGCGTAAAAATGTTACGTATAGTTTAAGCTATATTTGCATGTGTTTGAGGGATTTGCATCTGTTTTTGTCCATTTTTTAGGAATTTTCTTCATTGATTTGATGTAACATTCCATAGAATTTGTTGTAGTACTTCTGGTATCATTTTATGCATGTTTGATTGAGTTGCATGTTTTTTTGACCTCACATTGTATGATGTAATAAAAAAATAATAGCGGTGTATTTGGTTTGCCTTTCGGTATATTTCATGTGAATTAAAGTGTACCTGATACTGTTGTCCTTTTTATACTATAACTAGTCACAACAAAATATTGTTCTTGTGCTTCTGATATTATTTTGTACATATTTGAGTGATTTGCATCTGTTTTTGTCCATTTTTTAGGACTTTTGTTCATGAATTTGTTGTAACTATCCATAGAATTTTGTTGTAGTGCTTCTGGTATCATTTTATGCATGTTTCATTGAGTTTCATGTCTTTTTGACATCACATTGTATGATGTAATAGAAAAATAATAACGGTGTATTTGATTTGTGTTTCGGTGTATTTCATGTGAATTGAGGTGCACTTGGTGTTTTTATCCTCTTTTCTTGTAACTAACCCATTTAAATTTTGTTATTGTGCTTCTGGTGTCATTTTATGCATGTTTGATTAAATTGCATGTCTTTTTTATCTCACATTGTGTGATGTAATAAAAAAAATAATAGCGGTGTATTTAGTTTGTCTTTCGGTGTATTTCATTTGAATTGACGTGCATCTGGTGCTCTTGTTACCTATTAACCTTTTTTTAAAATTTCTTACAGAAAAAATGACAAAAAAGCAAGCACCAAAATACAATGTAAGCATATATATGTTTGAACAACCCATTTTTTTGTATAAATATAGTTTATGTACATGATTTTTATTTATTTACAGAAAAATCATGATTTGAGATGCTCCACAAGATTTATTCGTGATAAATTCCACAACATGAGCAATGACAAGAAAGCCATTGTTCAAGAACTGGGATTAGGTGGTATGATGCATATTCCTCCCATGAATGTGCCACATAAGCTCTAGAAAGAATTGACATATTCATTTGATTTGTACAATAACACACTGGACACACGGTATGGTATAATTAAGATCACCAAAGAAAATATAGCAGCTGCACTTAGCTTGACTATATCTGGTAAAAATCTATTTTGTAATATTCTGTAAATCAAATTTTGGTATATTATCAAATTATTTTTGTGTTATTGAAATATTTTTACTGCTTTTGCAGGGCCACGCTATCCAGCCAAAATTAATTTTCAAGAACTTAGTGAGGAGAATAAGGAAGTTGTTAGAACCTTCCAAGGCAAGACTTTGTCAAAATTGACAAGCTCTATGATGGAGGTGAGTGTTGATGGGAAGGAAAATCGGCTGAAATTCAAGAAGACATTCATCCTCTACATTCATATGTGCTTCTTGTTGCTGACAATGATAAACAAAGTTTTTTCGATTCACATGCCGCCTGTTCTTCGTGTGGATAGAATTGGTGTGGTCATATACTCAACTTCCTCATTAAGGGCATCAGGGAGCACACATTGGAAAAGAAATATGCTGTTAATAGCTGCCTCTTTGCTCCGATGATTGTATATTTTATGAATCCACACACAAAAATAAGCTGGTACATGCAATTCCTGGACCACCATCGGTGCAACATTGGACCGGAGAGTTGCTGGTGGAAAGAATACAAGTTGAGATTAAGGATGATATGGTAACTCAACAGAATTCTTTCTTTAATTTTGGTGTACTTGTTTTAAATATATTGTGTAAACATATATTTTTTTGGTTTTAGGGCATTATGAAAAGAGCATAGCTGAGAAAACAACCAAAAGAAAAAAAGAAGAGAGAAAGGAAGGGAGAAAAGAAGGAACAAAAGAAGTCACAAAAGAAGAAGACTATTTTTTGGAAAGTGAAAGTGTTGACAAGTCTGAGTCTGATTTTGAACATGACTCAGAGGAGACACCAAAAAGAAGAAAACTACCTAAAATAATAGCAAAGAAATAAGTATTATTTTTTGGTGTATTTCATAAATTCTATTGTGCTTATTTGCCTGATGACTGTTTGCTTTTCCAGGATGGAATCCAAAAAAAGGAAGCATGTTATTGAGGATTCATCTTCAGAGAAAGAAACTGAATCTGATGATGATTAAGATTCAGAATCTATCATTGTAATGCTATGTTTTACTTTTTTGTCAAAATTTTATTTATTAACAAAATTTTTTGCAAGTATTGTCAAAAGTGAAGAAAACAAGGAAATCAGAAAAAGAAGATTGACCAAAAAAATTCACAAGCCTGCAAAGAAGTAAGTATTATTTTTTGGTATATTTTATCAATTTTAATATGTTTATTTGGCTGATGATTGTTTGCCTTTGTAGGATAGAATCCAAAAAATGGAAGCACATTATCGAGGATTCATCTTCCGAAAAAGAAACTGAATTTAGATGATGAATAAGATTCAAAATCTATCATTGTAACGTTATATTTTTCATAGTCAAAATTTTATTTATTAACAAAATTTTTTGCATGTATTGTCAGAAATGAAGAAAGCGAGGAAATAAGAAAAAGAAGATTGAAGAAAAAAAAATCAAAAGCTTGCAAAAAAGTAAGTGTTTCTTTTGGGTGTATTTTGTCAATTTTATTATTTTCATTTGCCTAAGGATTGTTTGCTTTTCTAGGATTGAATCTAAAAATAGGAAACATGTTATTGAGGACTCATACTCCCAAAAATAAACTGAATTTGATAACGAGTAAGATTCATAAATTGTCATTGTAATGTTATGTTTTTTTCTATTAAAATTTTATTTATTAACAGAATCTTTTGCATGTACTATAAGAAGTGAACAAATGCAAGAAATAAGAAAAGCAAGATTGAAGAAAACAAATGATAAGCTTGCACAAGAGTATGTGGTGCTTTTCGGTGTATTTTCCCAATTTTATTATATTTTTTTGGCCTAATGATTGTTTGCTTTTTCAGGATGCAGGAAAAAACCACTGATAATCCAAAAACTAGGCTATCCACCGTAACACCCTACCATACAGAGCCTTACCCTTAAGTTGTAAAGCAGATGTGGCAAGGTATTACGACCTCTAAAAGTAAAATACGTACATAAATATAGTTGAAGAAATTCATAACTAGGAGCCTTGAAAGAAGGTTTAAACAAAAACTGCAAAAATAAAACGTATCGCACACAGAAAAGCACAACCGAATAAAATGTAAACTACACAATAACACATGGAGGATCAACATACAAAATAGTAAGCTTCTGACTCAGTCCGCGAAGTAAAGACTGGCCGGAGTATAAGTGTGTATATACATACATATAGTCATAACACAAAGAAATCCCCAAATACAAATAAACGACCTGCTTCTCCATCGTCGACCTCTAAAAGGGACATAGTTAGCTATATATATATATATATATATATATATATATATATAGGAGAATTCTAAATCATAAATACATCATATGATATCAAAATATAAATCCCAAGATAGAATTCGCTTGCCAGAGATCTCAGACGCTCACCGAGGTGCATCCCGTCCTACATTTGAAAACAACAACATATATATGCTATGAGAACCGGAGGTAATAGTGCCCACATACATAATATATAAGGTCCCCAAAAATCCGGAGGCAATCTTAGAACTCCGACACTCATATTTAAAGTTTAAAGATTTAAAACGGAAAACCATAAATAGGATAAGTTATCTAAGACTCTTAAATTTAACTCAATTCTCCTTTCTAACTTAAGCCCTGATTTTACTACCTTCCTCTAATCCTCTGAAACTCCGGTGCATAGACAAGCAATACAAACAAAGCAAACACAAGTAGGATACAGATATTGCAGGTAGCAAATATAGCAGGTGAGCATAATAATCACAAAGGTAAGCCCAATTAATGCACGATGAAACAAAACACACATATGCATATGATGTATGCTTGAACTATGGCTGATGAGTCTCATTTGTCGGTTATATAGCCAATCCGACTTGTCCGGTAGCTAACCCTAGACAGAACACCAAACACGGAGCAAGTGAGACAATGCCGCAACCCTTGCATCTTACCCGTGTACCCGGAGCAGGGGATAACTTCACCCTGCCTCTTGCCCAGGTGGTGTTATAGTTCTCAACCCAGAGTAAGCGGTGATAGAATTCCACCCTTGCATCTTACCCAGACTTTCAAACTCTTAATCGGAGCAACTGCATAATACCATTGCATCTTACCCGGCATTCTCGCCTATTACCCGGAGTAGGCGGATAACACCGCTGCATCTTATCTGGAGGCATATTACAATCAAATTCAAACTCATTTTCATTATCATTCCAATTCATTCATAATCATTCAATCATTAATTCATCTTCCACACATTTCTCAACATTTCTACACTTCCTTAACATATTCCCGGAGCGAGAGGTTAGTGCCACCGCCTCTTACTCAGTCACATCTATCTCATTGTCATTCAATTCATTCAACAACTATCATCATCACACCTCCCATTCCGTTCATCAATAATTCACACTCAAAACATAATTCTCTTATCAAAGAAATCAAACTCGAAACATAAACCTTTTCTTGATAAATTGAATTCAAAATAGTCTAATTCTTTTCTTAACTAAATAAAACTTAAAACATAATGCTTTTCTTAATAAATAAAGTTTCAAAACATAATGCATTTCTTTTCTTTCTAAATCAAAGTCAAATAATATAATTCTTTTATCCAAACTTGTCTAAATAATACTTTAAACTAAATCTCCAATTTTTATAAAAATTTCGGTAGAATCTCCTTTAAAATTCGGACTTTGCCACCATTCTCGGGCCCTAACCAAACCACCTTTTAAACCCTTTTCAAATCACTTCTAATAAGCCAAATCAATTCCACTATCAAAATCATTTCTAACACTCAATTCATTTATTATTTAACAAACATATATATATATATATATATAACTCAACCAATCCTCAATCTTTCATCATCAATACCCACATGCATTCATCAGTAATCATTCATTAACTCCCATCAACAATATTAATTAACACAATTCCTACAACCAACTCAACAAAATCATCATTCATCAACTCATTCACAATATAATTCCACATTTCCATCAAGGTTACTAGCTTTAACATATTCCCATATTTTCAACCTATCCTATGGACATCTATCCTATGTTTTCACAAACATTATATATTATCTACGAGAAACCAAAAACCATACCTTGTTCGATTCCTCCCTAAGCCCAAAAAACCTCAATTATCCACCGTTCCTCGAGCTCCAAAGCTCCAACTCATCACTAATTGAATTTTTAGCTCCTAGGATTCAATTCCAAGCTTCCAATATCCATAAATTTAACTCTAATTCAACAAGATACACGATCTAATTCATATAATATCATAATAATCAACATTAAGATCACTAAATCACTAATTCACAAGGGTTAAGGTTTTCTTACCATTACCCACGAGTCAATTGGACAAAGTTCTACACTATCCATGAGCTAATTCGACCCTATAACATCAAAGCCACATAATCTCTCAAAATCAAAACCTTAAATTTCAAAATTAGGGAAGAGCCGATGAGAGAGAAATTGCTAGATTCTTACCAAATTGTTCGATGGATTTTGTAGAGAATTCCAAGACGAACGTGTGGCCACTAATGGCTCGTCAATCGGAACTCCATATTGAACGTTAAGGACGATTGAAATTGAAAGTAGAAGGGTTAGGGTTCAATGCTAATTGCTCCCTCCATCAACGTGTTTCAGGCCATTTGGGGAAGAAGAGTGCAAGTCTTGGTTTTTATATAATGGTCCTTAGTCCCGGTTTGGGCCCGCTCCAACCAGTTCGGCCCATTCGGTCCAATTTTGGGTCAAAAGCTTTAAAATTAGTGTTAAAATTTATATTTTAATTATTTCTTCCTTTCTAAACTATAAAATTTAATTTTCTAATTTATTTAAATAATAATTAATTTATTGGTTAATTATTTACTAATTACTCGGGGTTTACTTCCTACCCCCTAACAAAAATTTTCGCCCTCGAAAATTCGCTCTTAGATCTTCATATACGCTCCCTTAGATTCAACCGACCTCTTACCATTCATTCTGCCATTCTCCAATATCAATTCAAACACTAATTCACATTCTCCATTCTCATGTACAAGATCATAAACTTAACCAAATTCAAGCCTAAGTCATACGGATTTGTTTCACTCTTGGCTTCGTCTAGCTCTTTCTCAGTAACTACACTCTCTCTTACACTTTAAGGTTTCTATCTAAATCAAAACAATTTCAAATTCTTCTTACTATCTTAAACACTAAACATTTCCTCAATCTCTTACCCGTTATTTTATATGTCACCATGTAGTCATCCACCCGCTCAAGCCATGAATGATGAAATAATGATGGTTGCCAACACTGCATTGAAGAATGACTTTTCTGCACCATCATTTAACCTTAGCTTTTCTCAATCAAGTGAGGAAGCTACACTTACTCAAGAGGGTGAACCACCAGTTAACAAGGGAAAATCTTAAGATAGCCCAATATTGGTGAAAAAGTTGGAAGAGTTGGTTGAGGTCATGAATACTAGGGTTGCAGCAACATTAAATTATGCTAAGCAAAAAAGTCCTTCACTTGAAAAGGTGCAGCCTACACTGAGCTTCCTTGACAAGTTAAAAACTCCCGTGAGGAAAATGGAAATAATATACGATCTTAAGGAGAAATGCTTTCATTAGGTTACAAATATTAAGACTTATGATGATGAAAGCTTTGATGAGTGGGAGACGATTTTTAAGCTGAAGCATGAATCTCACCTGGAAATAACCAGAATGCACTTTGATTCTTTAAAAGCCAAATCAGATATCAAAAATCTGGTAATACTAGAATAACATTAATGATTTTCTTACGAGTTGTTGTGCCATATATGTATTAAGTTTGAGTTTTTTGTTTTCATAGGTTGTCTCGGTAATGTGTCAAATTCTGAACAACAAAAAATTGAAAGATTTGAAACCCTAATATACTGTCTCCCATCTGATATTGTGGTAAGCTATAGTACATTGAAATTTCGGTGTATTTTTAAAATATATTATTTGTTGTAACAGTTTCTTTCGGTGTATCATACAAATTTTGTAGCATGCCACGTTGGTGAGTCATGAAGGCAAGTTCATTTATAAAAAAACTAACAAGCCTTTTTAGATTGAAAATATCAAGACTACATCCCGTTTTTAGACAATAAAAAGCTTACATCCCATCCATTTGTAAGCTTTCATTTATAAAGCTTCTTAAATAATTCTTACATTAGGTGCTAATTAAACCAAAAATTTGTTCTCTCTTGCCAAACTTCGGATCTTTGCCCTAGTTTTCTATGTGCAACATTGGTGGATATGGACGGCGGATGTTGAAAAGAAGAAATTTCATGTCCTTGACCCACTAAACAAAAAATCTCCTTTGGAAGACAAAACAAAAATTAATAAATTTGTTTTAAGTTGTTTATCTGATACAAATTTCTATTTTCTCTATAAATTCTTTTGTTTTTGTATTTTTGAAATAAGGTGCACTAGTAGTTGTTTGTGTGACGTTATCATTTATTCATTTCGGTGTAATTTGGTGTTAAATATAGAGTTTCTTATACTTAGCTTGTTTTGGTTTTTAGGCTTCATAATTTCACAAATGAGGGTGTTTGCTGGATGAAAACCTTTGATAGACAAGGATGAGAGTGTCAAAGCAGCATACGTCAATATCAGTGGGCAGCGAACAAAGTATCAAATCTTTCTATTTAATAAATTTTATTGTGTTTTTTGTTACTATCCTATTTTAATGTATTATATTTCATTTTTGTTATTAGATGGGAAAATACCATGGAAGAATTGGAAACAGGTAACTATCTTTTAAAATAGAAAACTCTCTATTACTAAATTAACGGAGTTCAATAAAGAAATTTATTTAAACTGTAGGAACAAGTTGATCATTACAGAGTTGAATGTGCTTCACTCATTCTATTTGACGAAATGAATAAACTCAAAGATAAAGGCATTCAAGAATTTGAAGCCATCAGACTATCCAAGCCATCTGCTGCATTATTAAGTCCTTACTGTACATTGGAATAAGGAGATATTGATAGTGAATAGTTTGAATAATGTAAATTGTTAAGAATTTCTATACTGGTTGTGTATTGAATCTCTGAACTGATAATTCATAATATATCCATGATAATGGCTGAAATATGACTGCACCACTGAACCACCATAAAAAAGGTTCAACTACAAAAAGTAAATCATATATTAGCTGTAACACCCTACCACACAAAGTCTTACGCTGTAGTCGTAAATCAAAGGTGGTAACATATTATGACCTCTAAAAATGGAAAAGTACATACGTATATTTGAAAGATAATAATATAGCTAGGAGCATGTGAAGAAAGATGACAGAACAAAATCGCATCGCACTCGAAATGACAACGATAAACATAAATGACGGAAAAATATATGATTCAAAAGGAGATATAGAACAAATATTAGTCTCGACCTGCGAAGACAATGCCAACTAGAAAGTATAATATAAACCAGAAGTAAACAAAAATACAACCTATTTCTCCATAATTCAATATCTAGGAGGGATATACATATACGTATACAAAAGTGAGGAATATAAAATCTAAAGATCAAAGTACAAAATGTAAAAGGAGCCTTTGCTTTCGAGAGGAAACCAGCACACGCAATGAGATGTGCTACGTCCTGCATCTGAAAACAAAATCCAACAATGGGTGAGAGCCCAAACGTTTCCAGTAGGGTAATAATTCCAAATAGAGACTATTTTATGAACCCGCTAGGAAATCCTAAACTTTAAAATGCACCAGATTCAAGCATAAGGTCCTTGCTAAATCCAAACAGGGAAAATCATACTAAAACTCAGCTAAATCGGTGATTTCAGATTCTTGACTCTACCCAATATAAGTCATCAGTAATACTAGTGATATCAAAGTCTCAGTTCTTCCTAATATAAGTCATCATCTCTCTCTATATCATAATCATCTAAATTCAATAATTCTATATCAAAACTCAGTCCCACTAGTATTGATTTATTCTTAATATTGAGTCTCAATCTCAATCTAGAACAAATGTGGCAAACCACAAATCATGCATCTATCCAGGGAGCTCAAATATCAATCAGAGTTATTTCCATCATCAATTCTTATCAACCTATCGTAGTACCAACCCTCAGCATCACCACCGCCAGCATAAGGGATCTCTCAATTGTTCAAACACATACAAAATAATACAAAGAATACATAAGTAGAGAGAATAGATAAAGTAAGTAGTTCAAATAGTATATAGATACAATTATTCAACAAGACAAGCCAAATACAAGATGCACACCCAATCAATACACACAAATCCAAATGATGCATGTCTATCCTACTAGCCATGAGCTCACATGTCGGTTAAACTTCCAAAACCCGACATACCCGGTAGCTAACCTAGATATCGTCTCTGAAGGGAATCCTCAACCTCCTAATTAGAGAGAGATTGTAATGTAATGCTAGAGAATCCTCAACCTAACTCGTTTATACCACAACCAGAAATTCAATTGAAGAAAATCCTCAATCTTCTCTATTCAATTCCTTGATGTAACAAGAGAAAAAATTCTCAACCCCACTTGCCCACCACAACAAGAGAGGGAATCATTAACCTTAGCTTGTCTATTACTGTGATAAACCAAAATTTTATGATTTACATTGTGTTTAATTGAGTGGTTTCATCAAGTCTTTATCCACTTATTCATACTAATGGCATGATTTTATAATTCGTTCCTAATATTATTCTATAGTTGAAAACTTGCTTCTTAGAGATATTTAATTAGTATATTTTAATTCTCCTATATACCATTCGATGCTGTGATCCATGTGTTAAGTGTTTCAGGCTTCATATAGGAGGAATTGCTTAGAGAATGGAGAGGAAGCTTGCAAAAATGGAAGGAACACAAGAAACTAAGGAGATGACCAGCGAACACTGACGCATGCGCGTGGCTCACGCGATCGCGCGAAATGGAAAAATTGCAGCGACGCGTGCGCGTGCCTGACGCGTACGCGCCGATTGGAGTTTGCACAAATGACATGAACGCGTTGACGACGCGTACGCGTGACAAGAAAAATCGCTGAATGATGCGAACGCGTGGACGATGCATACGCGTGATCTGCGCGATCTGCAGAATTAACAGAAAATGCTGGCGGCGATTTCGGGCCAAGTTTTAACCCAGTTTTTGGCCCAGAAACACAGAATAAAGCCAGGGAACATGCAGAGACTCAACACACATCTTAGACATATAGAGATACAATTTTAGATATATTAAGATAGTTTTTAGGTTTTTAGATCTGAATTTAGAGATGATTACTTTCCCTCTAGGTTCACTTTACATTCATTACTTTTGCTTTTGGATATTGAAGAGTCATTACCTCCGTTGAAGATATTATTCTAGTTTGTTTACTTTGTCCCTTACTCTTCTATATCCTTATTTACTTCATTTAGAGTTCTAATTGGATTATTTTCATGGATTGTTGATAAAGATAATTACTTTTACTTTTAGTTAATTTTCAGTCTCTATTTTATTTTATTTAATTCATTATGTCTTCTTATATTGCAATAGTGTGCTAGATTATTAATTAGTGTACATATTTTTATTTTATTTGCATATTTTATTTTTATTTTTACCATGAGCTATATGTTTCTTTCATTGAATGACGCGTTCATTGCCTGATTTGAGCTTAGCCGCGTTTGATCCTGAAATTGAAAGAACTCTTTCACGTATTAGGCGAGCTCGATACAGGATAGCCTCTGAGGGTGGTGAAGTGATTGTTATCGATTCACCAGTCTCATCTGAGGGCGAATCTGAACCACCATCTGAGAGTGAAACAAGCTCCTTTACTACTTATTCAGTTGATTCTCGTGCAGATAGAATGGCAGCACCTAGGAGGATTACTCTCTAGGAGGCTGGAGCCCCAGATTTTACACTGCAGCCGTATCAAGTACATCATCAACTCTGGCTGCAGATTTTGAACTGAAAACTGCACTAATCAACTTGATGCCCAAGTTTCATGGCCTACCTGCTCAAGAGCCTATTAAGCACCTAAGGGATTTCCAGACAACCTGTTCTACTGTTAGGCGTCATGGTGCAGATGAAACTTCTATTCTGTTAACCGCCTTCGCATTTTCTCTTGAGGGAAAGGCGAGGGAGTGGAATTACTCCCAACCTGAAGCGACTGTTACCAACTGGGATACGCTCAGGATAGAATTTTTAGAAAAATACTTTCCAGCTGAAGTCACAGATAGACCGAGGAAAGAGATCTCATGCATTATTCAAGGAGAATTAGAGACTCTTTATGAGTACTGGGAGGGCTTTAAGAACCTTCTAGACGCATGCCCCCATCACATGATTGACAGACTGGTGTTGATCAGCTACTCACACAAGGCATGAAGCCTCAGGATAAAACTACACTGGATGGTGCTAGTAATGGTTCTATGAAAAAGTATAAGACCGCAGATAAAGCATGGCAACTGATCAGTGACTTAGCTGAGTCCACTAGGAATCACAGGCACAGGAACAACCACTCAAAAGCTGTTGCAGAGGTTTCCTCTAGCATTGAAACTACTGCTCTTACACAGAGTATATGTGAAATGACCAACCTACTAAAGCAAATGCAGTTGAACCAACAATAACAAGCTCAGCCTCACCCACCACAACAGAGCCAACAGTTAGTCCCACAAAAAGTATACGGAATATGAGCTGATTATAGTCATTATACTGATGAATGTCTGCAGCTCCAACAAGAAGACAACACTATGGCAGCTACTCATAACTTCTATGACTGCCCGAATCAAGGATACAATCAACAAGGCGGCAATTACAACCAAGGTGGAAACTATAACCAAGGATGGCAAGACAACTCCAACCAAGGTTGGAGGGACAATTCCAACCATGGCTGGAGGGACAACTATAACAGAGTAGGCAGAGATAACAATGGAAAGTAGAGGTGGAATAACAACAACAGACAGCAGAATCAGAACCAACCTTACAGAGCACCTCACCTAAGACAATCTCAAGGATCCCAGCATAACCAACAACAAGTTCCTCAGATCACCTATCCTAATTCCTCATCAAATGACGAGATGCTTCGTTCTCTTGCACAAGGACAACAAGACATGCAGACACAGCTAAACTCTACTTTAAATGGTCTGAATGCCACTTTACAAGCTCTCGCCTCGAGGATAGATTCATTACCTAATTCCACTAACCAACCTTTAAGCTCAAGTGGAATTCCTTCTCAACCCTTACCTAACCCCAAGGGTGGCATCAATGCCATCACCTTGAATTTCGGAACCACACTGCCAAAGAGAAACCAGGAGGAGCCAAACCCAATAGTATACTCCCCAGCTGAGGATGTGATAGAAGTAGAAGATGCTGAAATGGAAGATGCTGAAGAAGAAGATAAGGTACAAGACAAGGTTGAAGAAGAAGTAGCTCCGCAAAGGAATGGACCACCAAAGGATACAGAAGCTGCACAAGGCGCCATTTCTATCCCATTTCCACAGCCTGCAAAGAAATCCAGAAAGCAGATGGAACTTGATCCCAAAATGGTAGAAATATTCAAAAAGGTTAAGGTAACTGTTCCCCTTTTTGATGTCATTCAACAGGTACCTAAATAAGCAAAGTTTCTAAAGGATTTATGCATTCATAAAGATAAAATTAATGAGTTAGAAACAATTCCTTTAGGTAGTTCTATATCTGCTTTAATGGGAGGTATACCTGAAAAATGTAGTGGTCCAGGTCCATGTATGGTAAACTGTACCATTGGAGGTGTAATATTTTCTGATTGCATGTGTGACTTAGGAGCGTGTGTTAGTATAATGCCATTGTCTATATATGATACTTTGAGGCTCCCTCACTTAAAAAGGTCAGTAGCTCATTTTGTGTTAGCAGATAAAAGCATTATTATAGTAGTTAGAATTGTTGAAGATGTATTTAGTAAGCATTAAGGGTCTCACATTTCCTATTGACTTCTATATCCTGGAAATGCCCCCTAATGACTCAGGCAGACCATCATCAATCCTGCTTGGAAGACCATTCCTGAAGACTTCAAAGTTCAAGTTGGATGCATTCTTAGGAACTTACTCTTTTGAGATAGATGGCAGACCAGTGAATTTAAGTTTAAATGAAGCTATGAAGCACCCTTCGAAAGATCATTCTATCTTCCAGTGCGACATCATTGATGAAACTATAGCTGAAGTTCACCAAGAAGAAATAGAAGAGAAACACATGGAGCAAAGTCCAAGTGTGGGGACACCCTCTGAACACAATGAGGACCCTTTACCATTATCATTAGCTCAAGATGATCCAGAGCCTAGCCAAGAGCCTAATTCAGAATTAAAACTCCTTCTTCCACACCTCAAGTATGCTTACCTTGAGGATAATCAAAAGTTCCCAGTTATCATTGCAAGGGAACTCACTTCTCAACAAGAAGAGCAACTGCTCAGTGTGCTGAGAAAACATAAGAAAGCAATTGGATGGAGCTTGACAGATATAGTAGGCATCAATCCTCAAGTTTGTGAGCACAGAATATATTTATAAGAGGAATCAAAGCCTGCGGTCAGCCTCAAAGAAGATTGAATCCCACCATCTTAGAAGTTATCAAGAAAGAAGTGACCAGGTTACTTGAAGCAGATATCATTTACCCCATATCTCAGACAGTGAATGGGTCAGTCCAGTACAAGTGGTGCCCAAAAAGTCTGGAGTCACAACAGTCAAGAATGAGCATGGAGAGCTCCTGACAACTAGAATGCAGAATTCATGGAGGGTTTGCATTGACTATAGGCGTCTCAACCAAGCCACTCGCAAGGATCATTACCCCTTGCCATTCATTTATCAGATGCTTGATCGCCTGTCAGGTAAATCCCATTATTGCTTTTTAGATGGCTATACAGGCTACTTTCAAATTCATATAGCTCCTGAAGATCAGGAGAAGACTACTTTTACATGTCCCTTTGGAACGTATGCATATAAAAGGATGCCTTTTGGCTTATGTAATGCACCTGCTACTTTCCAAAGATGCATGATGAGCATCTTTTCAGATCTTATTGATAACTGTATGGAAGTTTTTATTGATGATTTTAGCGTATATGGTGATTCGTTTAGCCTTTGCTTGGATAGTTTGTCTAGAGTATTAGATAGGTGTGTTAGTACAAACCTTGTATTGAATTTTGAAAAATTTCATTTTATGGTAAAACAAAGAATTGTACTAGGACATGTTGTGTCTAATACTAGTATTTCTATAGATCCAGCAAAGGTAGATGTCATTTCTAGTTTACCTTACCCCTCCTCTGTGAGGGAAGTCCGTTCGTTTCTTGGCCACGCAGGTTTTTACAGGAGATTTATTAAGGACTTCAGTAAGGTAGCATTACCTTTATCCAGATTGCTGCATAAAGATATTGAGTTTGAGTTCAGTGAGGATTGCATGCAAGCGTTTGATAAGCTGAAGATCGCGCTGACTCAAGCTCCGATTGTGAGAGAACCAGACTGGAGCCAGCCATTTGAAATTACGTGTGATACCTCCAACCATGCAGTAGGAGCGGCGCTGGCTCAGCGCAAAGGTAAGGACCCTTTTGTAATTTCTTATACGTCTAAGACATTAGACGCTGCTCAGTCTAATTACACTACTACTGAAAAAGTGCTTCTTGCTATTGTCTTTGCTCTGGATAAATTCCGAGCCTATTTACTTGGTACTACGGTAGTATTGTACTCAGACCATGCAGCTCTAAAATATTTATTAGCTAAAAAAGAGTCCAAACCAAGGCTAATACGTTGGATACTGTTGCTGCAAGAATTTGATTTAGAAATTAAGGATAGGAGTGGTAACCAGAATTTAGTGGCAGACCACTTGAGTCACCTTGAGCACATTAAGCATGACTCCACCCCTATCAACAATACTTTCCCATTTGATAGTTTGCAAGCAGTATCTGAAGTAGTTCCTTGGTATGCACCTGTAGCTAATTATCTAGTTAGCCATACTTTCCCTCCCAATTTTACTAAGCATCAAAGGGACAGGCTGAAAAGCAAGTCTAAATATTTTATATGGGATGACCCATATCTATGGAGGTGTGGTGTTGACTAGGTAATTAGAAGATGTGTACCACAATCAGAATTCCAGTCGATTTTAGAGGCCTGTCACTCTTCTGAGAGTGAAGGACATTTTGGCCCTCAAAGAACAGCTAGAAAAATTTTAGACTGTGGATTCTGGTGGCCTACTCTTTTTAAAGATGCTGCTATATTTTGTAAATCTTATTTCCCATGCCAAAGGTTTGGTAATATATCCAAGAGGGATGAGATGCCTCAACAGATTATGCTTTTCTGTGAAATTTTTTATGTTTGGGGCATTGACTTCATGGGACCCTTTCCAAACTCTAATGGTTACCTTTATATACTATTAGCTGTAGATTATGTTTCTAAATTGGTGGAAGCAATTCCTACCCGTACTGATGATGCTAACACTGTTGTTTCCTTTGTTAGAAACCATATTATTTGTCGCTTTGGATCACCACGAGCAATCTTGAGCGATCAAAGCACTCACTTTTGTAACAAGAGACTGACAGGATTACTGAAAAAGTATGGGATTGTTCATAAAATAGCAACAGCTTATTATTCCCAAACCAATAGACAAGCAGAAGTGTCTAACAGAGAGATTAAATGCATTCTGGAGAAGATAGTAAAGCCTCATAGGAAGGACTGGAGTGCCAGGCTACAAGATGCACTCTGGCATATAGAACAGCGTACAAGACACCCGTTAGGATGAGCCCCTTCCGCTTAGTATACGGAAAGGCTTGCCACCTTCCAGTGGAGGTGGAACACAAGGCTTTCTGGGTTGTAAGGGAGTGCAACATGAATTTTGAAGAATCTGGTGCTGAAAGTAAGCTGCAACTAGCAGAATTGGAGAATCTTCGCCTATAAGCATATGACAACTCCAGGCGTTACAAGGAGAAGATGAAGGCTGTCCATGACAAGCACATAAAAGGAGAGAATTCAGACCAGGAGAGTTAGTTCTTCTATATAACTCCAAGCTGAGATTTATGCCAGGTAAACTGAGATCAAGATGGGAAGGTCCCTACAGAGTAGAAAAGGCAGAGCCATACGGAGTTTTTCACCTGCTTCATCCTTCTAGCTCCAAATTCCTTAAGGTCAATGGACATCGCCTAAAGCTTTACCATGGAGAAAAGATTAAGAATCACAAAGAACTAGAGGTTTTCCTCTTGGAAGACCCACCAACAGAAGCAGAATGAGCTTAAAGAACGTCCAACTTAAGGACGTAAAAAGCAAAGTGCTAGGTGGGAGACAACCCACCATGGTATGATCGTTCAGTTTCAGTCTTGGTTTTATTTTACTTTATTCTATTTTTATTTTTTTTGTTAATGACTCTTCTCATAATCTCTGCATATAGCTGCATATAGCCTGCATTTGCATTTGCATACTGCATATAAAAAAAATGCACGTGACGCGTGAGCGTCGCTGACGCGTCCGCGTCATATGTGCCTTGGACACGAGAAGAAAAGAAGCAGAGAGTCACGCGAGAGCGTGGCTGTAGGCGTGCCTTAGGCACAAACATGCCCACGCGACCACGTCACCCACGCGACTGCGTCATTCTGAAAAAGAGCCTCCCACGCGACCGTGTCACCCACGTGAACGCGTGGCCCTGCAAAATCGACGTAAAGAGGTGTATGGCAGAGAGTTATGATGGAGCTAGGCTAGAATGATGCTAGAAGCACAAGCCCTATAACACGAACGCGTGACCCACGCGTCCACGTCGTTTTCAAAATATGGCCATTCACGAGATCGCGTCAACCACGCGAACGCGTCACCCAGATTTTTGGCAAAAAGCATTTAAAACAGAAAGTTATGCGTACGCGAGGCTGCACTCGCGCCAATAGCACAAATCAGGCCACGCGATCGCGTGACCCACCCGTCCGCGTCACTTGAAAAATATCACACACCATGCGATCGCGTGACCCACGCGTCCGCGTCACATGCGACGCACAACTTATCCAAATCAGCCAAATATCATATCTTTTCTTTTCCAAATCCAAATCTTTTCTTTCCCTTCTTATTTCTTTCTTCTCCCTTCTTCCTCCTTTATTCTTTCTCACTTTTTACTTTCTCCTCCCTTATTTTTCACATCCATTATCAAGGTTCTTTTCTTTCTTTCTTTACTTTTTACTTTTCCTTTATTATTTTTATTTCTGTTTTCTTTCACTTTTCACTTTCATTATTTTCCTTTTCTTTCTTTTCTTTTTTTTTATTCCTTTAATTGGTGTTAGAAATTTATTTGGGTGATTGTTTTCTTCTATATTTTTGCTTGTGAATTATTGTGGAATTGTTTGATAATTAATATTACTTCTTAAAGGGTTGCTTGCATGTTCAATTTAATATTTTCAATAACATATTTACCATGCATGCTAAGTGTTTGTGAAAAAGCCCTTATGGCATCATGCATTACTTTTATGTCATTCTACTACTCTAATGCCTGTTTTTCACAAAATTCCTTTTATATTTTACTGCTTAAATATAATTATCAATACAAACAGGTTGTTAGTTTGAAAGAGTTTATAATCTAACTTGGACATTTAATGCTTGATCTATGCTACTCATGCCTTTGTCGGCATGCCAATAAACATCTTGCATTTAATTGTCATCACCTGCAGTTGCTATATTTCCAGTGATGAACTTTTCACATGTAGTCATGACCATGTGTTAACGACATCCTTCTTTACCGTGCATTGATTATCATGTATCCTGCTCTAACCCTTGAAATTTTAAAAGTACTTACCTTTTCCCTTTTAGGATGGCCACCAAAAAGGACAAAGAGAAAGCTACTCCCAAACCACCAGCAAGGAAAGGAACAAAAAGAGCACTAATAACAGAGCCATCTTCAACCGCAGTAAAACCCTCAACAAAATGGATCAAGAGGATCATCAAGCTCGATGAAAAAGAAAAAGTTTTTGCAGCAAAGGACACTGCGCGGTTCACTAACAACTACTGTGAGCAGATATTCCCCATCCTGGCTGAGAGGAATTATAACAATGAGTACCTTCTTATCCTCCCGACCAACATTGCTGAATTTGTTGAGCCCTACATTGAGCGAAGACAATGGGGATTCCTACAGAGACAGCCACAGTAGGTTAACCTTTCATGGGTAGTTGAATTCTACTCCAATTTTCACATGCCAACCATGCAGTCTGTCTATGTCCATCAAAAGCAAGTCCCCATAATAGAAGAGGCCATTTATAGAGCTTTAAATCTTCCCCCTGCTCCAGAAGGATTGGACACATTCCAAGAAGCCTCATTCAAACGCCAGACATATCAATTTGACTGGGATGCTGTTCTCAGAGTTATAGCACAACCTGGCAGTGTAAGAACCCTGATTTTCTAGTACGCGAAAACTTTTCTAAAGGCACGGATTTCTCTGGAAGATCAGTAAAGAGAACACCTCTTCTATATCAACAAGTATCTCGATCCTCATTGTCATTATGTCATCCTTAAGCTAGAACCTCTTCTGAGGCAAGCTCGATAACGCAATCGCGAAGAACCTTGTTTTTGAACCGTATTGGTTAGGAGTTTTGATTCTGTTTTTCGTAAATAGTCTCAGTTTGATGAATCGGACTCGATTCATGAGAGAAGAGAGATAATAGGATAATATTATCATTATATTAGTATTAGAATCTTCTTGAATAATATTATAAGGTTACCTGGTCCGTTTTAGTTAAAAACAGAAAATCAGTTTAACCGGGCTTACGGTTTACTGGTGCAGCTTAGCACCAGCACTCTCTGATGACTTTAGAAATGCTAAGGCCTCATCATACATGTTCTATTCTCATAATAAATTTTTTTACTAGTGTCATTTATGCTAGTAGCTCAGAAAATAATTTTTAGAGATGTTTTTACGAGTGTTCCGATACATCTAGTTTTAGTAGTTATACACCTGAGATATTTTAATATTATTTTAACCCACCTCCAAGCCAACCAATCACAACTCACCTTACACCCCCAAGACCTCCAAGGCTGTCTCATTTCATCATTTTGGCCGAAAATAACAAGAGAGAAAAGAGAGAAACTTTCATGAACACTTAATCTTCGAAGCTTGATTTCTTCTGAACTAAAAATCAAATCAAAACTCCGATTTCACCAAAATGATCCTCTCTTCTTCCTCTACATAACCATGTAACTTATCAAGGATGGAAATAAGGTGAGATGGCTGTCTCCCTCCCATTTCAATTCGGTTTTCAAGGAAAACCTTGCAAAACATGTGTTTTCTTGATGTTCTTCCTTAGGAATCATGCTTAACTTGACTTGAGGGCCAAGAAACGTTAATTTCCAGCAAGTCTAAGGTGAGATATCTCTTTCTAACGTGCTGAGGGAGATTTGGTCAGTTGAGAGTTTGTGGATTTAAAGTTGTTCTTGATGTGTTTTAGGAGGAAAAAGTGCTTTAAGAACACTTCAAAGAGTAACCGGATTTGGAGCAGCAAATCAAGGTAGGGTTTGACGAATTTAATCTTGATTGATTGTGTTTGATTTGTGTGATTATGATATGGTTTGGTTGTGCTTGAAATTGAATGTTTATATGAGTAATTCTTGTTGAAATTTTGGTGAAAATTTGATGAAATTTGATGAAATTCAAGCTATGAACTTGTGTTCTTGTGGCTGCTGGAAAACAAAACCCTAGAGCTTAAATTGAGGTTCAATTTTTCTTAAAATCATGTAGAAAAGATGGGGTTTTATTGGCTTGAAATTTATTTTGAATTTTGGTAAAAATCGGTTGCTGAAAAGACTAAAAAACGGGTAAAAACAGAGAAAGAATTTGAAGAATATACGAAGAACACGAAGAACACTTTGAGTGTGGTGAAGAACATTGAAGAACACCTTTTAGATCTTATAAAGGGCAAGTAAGTAAAATTTTTGGTGTTTAAGGGGTTATATGGTAATTTCTGGAAGTTAGGGTCGTAAAAGTAGAAATATTAAAAGTTACGGGTGGTAAAAAGTGAATTTTAAAGGTTAAAAGTAAAAGGTAAGTTAATTTTCTAAAATTTAGTATTAAAATAATAAATAATAATATTTAATTAAAAATAATATTTTAATAAAAATAATAAAATAATGCAGAAAAGGCAGTTTTCTGTAAAAGCTTTAGAAAGATAACTTTAAGCGCAGAACCTCATAATTACCTTCATAAAACACTTAGGGAGTGGTAATAACATATTAGTGAGGCAAAGATAAAGGAAAGATAAGAATTTAAAGAAAAGATAAAAATTAAAGAAAAAGTTTGTAAATTTTAATGACAGAAAAACAGACAGAGATTAGTGAACGAACTAGGACGACATAGTTAGTCCTTGAGTTGCGACTAGGGTTAGGTATTATATGAAAAGTTAAACTGTTTCAGTATAGACTTAATGAACCTATACTTGGGACAGGCTAACTATTCATATCGAAATTTACATAAGCTTTAAATACATATGTTATGAAGAGAAATCAAAGCAGAGTAAAGAAACACAGAGAACAGAGTAACCAGAGAAAAGTAAAGAGATACAGAGAAAAGAGTAATCAAAGCAGAGTAAAAAGAAAAAGTGAAAAGAGTAATATTATAAAGAGAAATGGTTTGAGCCAAGATATTGTGAAAGTGAAAGATGTAAAGTTTGTATAGTATGATTGAATAGAGAAAGAAAGAAGTACTGCATAAGAATGTGAAAGTGATGATGAATAATGAGAATGATATTGAATGATGATAATGAGAAAAGAGTAATATAACAAAGAGAATAGAGGAGAAGAGTATAAAAATAAAGAGTTAAGCCTTGTGGCATGATATTCTATTATATGTTCATCTGATGCTTTTCTATTGGCCCTAGAGGTCCTGTAGGCCCAAGTTCACCTACAGTAAGTTGTTATTCCTGTAGGCCGAAGTTCACCTGTAGTGAATATCAATTGTGTATCTCAGGGTGTTGCTCCTGTAGGCCGAAGTTCACCTACAGAGAGTTGTGATACCTGTAAGCCGAAGTTCACTTACAGGGGCGCTATTCTGTAAGCTGAAGTTCACTTACAGAGGTGCTATTTCTGTAGGCTGAAGTTCACCTACAGAAAGTTGTTGTGATTAAACCATTTCTGTAAGACGAAGTTCACTTACAGAGGTGTTATTTCTGTAGGCCGAAGTTCACCTACAGAAAGTTGTTGGGTTGTGTTTAGACTATTCCTGTAAGCCAAAGTTCACTTATGAGAGTGCTATTTCTGTAGGCCAAAGTTCATCTACAGAAAATAAGCCATATCTAGGACTAGTTCATGGGTAATGTCGGGCTGCAGGGTGTAAACCGACACGTGAGCTCATGGCCTGCATAGGACAGACATGCATCATACTTGGTTGTGCATTTCCTCTGTTATGATTGTTGAATGAATGCATGCTTTCTTTGTTTGTATTCTATTCATTGTGTCTGTGTTTTGTTTTCTTGTATTCTTTTGTTTGTGTTTTGCTTTCTGTTTTCTCTATTTTCTCTATTTATCTGTATCTTTTGTTCACTACTTCTCGGTATTCTGCTATATATCTGCTAAGCGACACAAATTAATGAACTTAACTAATAACCCCGACCCTAATAAGAACTCCCCAGTTCTTACCCCTTCTATCTCCCTTCCCCCTTAAAATGGAAGCAGGAGTACCATTCCGTAATCTACTGATGACCATTTCGCAAAGAGGATTCCGCTTTAGGTAGTCTTCTGAGTCTAGTGTGAATCTCTTTATCTGTTTATATGTATATACTATGAGACCAGCCAATGTCTGCACCCCGTTCGTATGCGCACTTTATCCTAAATCCTGTGTACGAGACTCCTATTGTGTGGCTACCTGATGAGGTACCAGAGAGACGTCATATGGCAACGTCTGATTGTGCAGAGGAATAGTAGATGATGTTCCATCTTTTGGTGACGTTCCACCTGACTTGAGTTTTGAAGACTTAGAACGTACTTTCCCTCGCTTTAGTAGTTTAGAGGGACTAGGCGAGTATAGAGTCTAGGCTAGCCTAGGTGCCAGCTTAGGGACCCCTTGAACAGGTCAGGACCTGGGATGTTGTATGTATATATATGTATATAGTTATTATCTAGCTATATCTAGGGGTGTTCTAACTAATAGTCTATTTTCTAATAAAGGCTGAATCACCGAATGCTGTCAACTACTAGTGATGTATTTATGTGTGGTTTTTTATAACTGTTTTACCTGTTATTATTTGTGAATTGATTACAAATGATTCTGTTTATTAATTCAAATGTTTTCAAAAAAAAAAGTACCTCGCTAACTAACTACGCTTTTTACAACGAATCAGGCTCATATAATAAATAATATATAATAATTAGGATGACAAATTGGTAGCACTCAGTTTTTGGTATGTCCTAGGCGTACTGAAAATTGGGTCATTACAATTTGGTATCAGAGCAGTTCATTCCCAATAGAGCCTGGGGAGTGGACTGACTATGCTTTGCTGCATACTCTGCTTGTGTGTCTCATGCTGTTAGGGTATCTTTAAGATACATTGGACATGAATGTCTATGAGTGCTCATTTTGGGAATGTTCGTGCTTAACTTGAGATATTAAGACTGATCACCTTAATGTTGATTATTTGGTGCGGATAGGACCTTAATGACTGCGAATAGGCATAGTTTAATCGAGCTCCGAACGACGAATCAACGTGCGCCACAGCTATCTTCATAGCTGTTATGATCTTCATGGCTATGCCTGTGTGAGATTTGGATGCTGTAAGGAATGGACCGATCTCTTCATTAGGATGGATTGAAGGAAATAGACTGCTTAAAGATAGATTTCTTGCACGCGGCTGAAATTTTGAGGGCAAAATTTTCTTTTAGGAGGGTAGAATGTAACAACCCTGATTTTCGAGTACGCGAGAACTTTTCTAAAGGCACGGATTTCTCTGGAAGATCAGTAAAGAGAACACCTCTTCTATATCAACAAGTATCTCGATCCTCATTGTCATTATGTCATCCTTAAGCTAGAACCTCTTCTGAGGCAAGCTCGATAACACAATCGCGAAGAACCTTGTTTTTGAACCGTATTGGTTAGGAGTTTTGATTCTGTTTTTCATAAATAGTCTCAGTTTGACGAATTGGACTCGAATCATGAGAGAAGAGAGATAATAGGATAATATTATCATTATATTAGTATTAGAAGCTTCTTAAATAATATTATAAGGTTACCTGGTCCGTTTTAGTTAAAAACAGAAAATCAGTTTAACCGGGTTTACGATTTACTGGTGCAGCTTAGCACCAGCACTCTCTGATGACTTTAGAAATGCTAGAGCCTCATCATACATGTTCTATTCTTATAATAAATATGTTACTAGTATCATTTTTACTAGTAGCTCAGAAAATAATTTTTAGAGATGTTTTTATGAGTGTTCCGATACATCTAGTTTTAGTAGTTATACACCTGAGATATTTTAATATTATTTTAACCCACCTCCAAGCCAACCAATCACAACTCACCTTACACCCCCAAGACCTCCAAGGCTGTCTCATTTCATCATTTTGGCTGAAAATAACAAGAGAGAAAAGAGATAAACTTTCATGAACACTTAATCTTCGAAGCTTGATTTCTTCTGAACTAAAACTCAAATCAAAACTCCGATTTCACCAAAATGATCCTCTCTTCTTCCTCTACAAAACCATGTAACTTATCAAGGATGGAAATAAGGTGAGATGGCTGTCTCCCTCCCATTTCAATTCGGTTTTCAAGGAAAACCTTGCAAAACATGTGTTTTCTTGATGTTCTTCCTTAGGAATCATGCTTAACTTGACTTGAGGGCCAAGAAACGTTAATTTACAGCAAGTCTAAGGTGAGATATCTCTTCCTAACGTGCTGAGGGAGATTTGGTCAGTTGAGAGTTTGTGGATTTAAAGTTGTTCTTGATGTGTTTTAGGAGGAAAAAGTGCTTTAAGAACACTTCAAAGAGTAACCGGATTTGGAGCAGCAAATCAAGGTAGGGTTTGACGAATTTAATCTTGATTGATTGTGTTTGATTTGTGTGATTATGATATGGTTTGGTTATGCTTGAAATTGAATGTTTATATGAGTAATTCTTGTTGAAATTTTGGTGAAAATTTGATGAAATCTGATGAAATTCAAGCTATGAACTTGTATTATTGTGGCTGCAGGAAAACAAAACCCTAGAGCTTAAATTGAGGTTCAATTTTTCTTAAAATCATGTAGAAAAGATGGGGTTTTAGTGGCTTGAAATTTATTTTGAATTTTGGTAAAAATCGGTTGCTGAAAAGACTGAAAAACGGGTAAAAACAGAGAAAGAATTTGAAGAATATACGAAGAACACGAAGAACACTTTGAGTGTGGTGAAGAACATTGAAGAACACCTTTTAGATCTTAGAAAGGGCAAGGAAGTAAAATTTTTGGTGTTTAAGGGGTTATATGGTAATTTCTGAAAGTTAGGGTCATAAAAGTAGAAATATTAAAAGTTACGGGTGGTAAAAAGTAAATTTTAAAGGTTAAAAGTAAAAGGTAAGTTAATTTTTGAAAATTTATTATTAAAATAATAAATAATAATAAAATATTAAATAATAATATTTAATTAAAAATAATATTTTAATAAAACTAATAAAATAATGCAGAAAAGGCAGTTTTCTGTAAAAGCTTTAGAAAGATAACTTTAAGCGCAGAACCTCATAATTACCTTCATAAAACACTTAGGGAGTGGTAATAACATATTAGTGAGGCAAAGATAAAGGAAAGATAAGAAGTTAAAGAAAAGATAAAAATCAAAGAAAAAGTCTGTAAATTTTTAATGACAGAAAAACAGACAGAGATTAGTGAACGAACTAGGGCGACATAGTTAGTCCTTGAGGTGCGACTAGGGTCAGGTATTATATGAAAAGTTAAACTGTTTCAATATAGACTTAATGAACCTATACTTGGGACAGGTTAACTATTCATATCGAAATTTACATAAGCTTTAAATACATATGTTATGAAGAGAAATCAAAGCAGAGTAAAGAAACACAAAGAACAGAGTAACCAGAGAAAAGTAAAGAGATACAGAGAAAAGAGTAATCAAAGCAGAGTAAAAAGACAAAGTGAAAAGAGTAATATGATAAAGAGAAATGGTTTGAGCCAAGATATTGTGAAAGTGAAAGATGTAAAGTTTGTATAGTATGGTTGAATGGAGAAAGAAAGAAGTACTGCATAAGAATGTGAAAGTGATGATGAATAATGAGAATGATATTGAATGATGATAATGAGAAAAGAGTAATATAACAAAGAGAATAGAGGAGAAGAGTATAAAAATAAAGAGTTAAGCCTTGTGGCATGATATTCTATTATATGTTCATCTGATGCTTTTCTATTGGCCCTAGAGGTCCTGTAGGCCCAAGTTCACCTACAGTAAGTTGTTATTCCTGTAGGCCGAAGTTCACCTGTAGTGAATATCAATTGTGTATCTCAGGGTGTTGCTCCTGTAGGCCGAAGTTCACCTACAGAGAGTTGGGATACCTGTAAGCCGAAGTTCACTTACAGGGGCGCTATTTCTGTAAGCCGAAGTTCACTTGCAGAGGTGCTATTTCTGTAGGCCGAAGTTCACCTACAGAAAGTTGTTGTGATTAAACCATTTCTTTAAGCCGAAGTTCACTTACAGAGGTGTTATTCTGTAGGACGAAGTTCACCTACAGAAAATTGTTGTGTTGTGTTTAGACTATTCCTGTAAGTCGAAGTTCACTTACGGGAGTGCTATTTCTGTAGGCCGAAGTTCACTTACAGAAAATATGCCATATCTAGGACTAGTTCCTGGGTAATGTCGGGCTGCAGGGTGTAAACCGACACGTGAGCTCATGGCCTGCATAGGACAGACATGCATCATACTTAGTTGTGCATTTCCTCTGTTATGATTGTTGAATGAATGTATGCTTTCTTTGTTTGTATTCTATTCACTGTGTCTGTGTTTTGTTTTCTTGTATTCTTTTATTTGTGTTTTGCTTTCTGTTTTCTCTATTTTCTCTATTTATCTGTATCTTCTGTTCACTACTTCTCGGTATTCTGCTATATATCTGCTAAGCGACACAAAATAATGAACTTAACTAATAACCCCGACCCTAATAAGAACTCCCCAGTTCTTACCCCTTCTCTCTCCCTTCCCCCTTCAGATGGAAGCAGGAGTAGCCTTCCGTAATCTACTGATGACCGTTTCGCAAAGAGGATTCCGCTCTAGGTAGTCTTCTGAGTCTAGGGTGAATCTCTTTATCTATTTATATGTATATACTATGAGATCAGCCAATGTCTGCACCCCGTTCGTATGCGCACTTTAGCCTAAATCCTGTGTACGAGACTCTTATTGTGTGGCTACCTGATGAGGTACCAGAGAGATGTCATATGGCAACGTCTGATTGTGCAGAGGAATAGTAGATGATGTTCCATCTTTTGGTCACGTTCCACCTGACTTGAGTTTTGAAGACTTAGAACGTACTTTCCCTCGCTTTAGTAGTTTAGAGGGACTAGGCGAGTATAGGGTCTAGGCTAGCCTAGGTGCCAGCTTAGGGACCCCTTGAACAGGTCAGGACCTGGGATGTTGTATGTATATATATGTATATAGTTATTATCTAGCTATATCTAGGGGTGTTCTAACTAATAGTCTATTTTCTAATAAAGGCTGAATCACCAAATGCTATCAACTACTTGTGATGTATTTATGTGTGGTTGTTTATAACTGTTTTACCTGTTATTATTTGTGAATTGATTACAAATGATTCTGTTTATTAATTCAAATGTTTTCAAAAAAAAAAAGTACCTCGCTAACTAACTACGCTTTTAACAACGAATCAGGCTCATATAATAAATACTAGATAATAATTAGGATGACAAATTGGTAGCACTCAGTTTTTGGTATGTCCTAGGCGTACTGAAAATTAGGTCGTTACAATTTGGTATCAGAGCAGTTCATTCCCAATAGAGCCTGGGGAGTGGACTGACTATGCTTTGCTGCATACTCTTCTTGTGTGTCTCATGCTGTTAGGGTATCTTTAAGATACATTGGGCATGAATGTCTATGAGTGCTCATTTTGGGAATGTTCGTGCTTAACTTGAGATATTAAGACTGATCACCTTAATGTTGATTATTTGGTGCGGATAGGACCTTAATGACTGCGAATAGGCATAGTTTAATCGAGCTCCGAACGACGAATCGACGTGAGCCACAGCTATCTTCATAGCTGTTATGATCTTCATGGCTATGCCTGTGTGAGATTTGGATGCTGTAAGGAATGGACCGATCTCTTCGTCAAGATGGATTGAAGGAAATAGACTGCTTAAAGATAGATTTCTTGCACGCGGTTGAAATTTTGAGGTCAAAATTTTCTTCTAGGAGGGTAGAATGTAACAACCCTGATTTTCGAGTACGCAAGAACTTTTCTAAAGGCACGGATTTCTCTGGAAGATCAGTAAATAGAACACCTCTTCTATATCAACAAGTATCTCGATCCTCATTGTCATTATGTCATCCTTAAGCTAGAACCTCTTCTGAGGCAAGCTCGATAACGCAATCGCGAAGAACCTTGTTTTTGAACCGTATTGGTTAGGAGTTTTGATTCTGTTTTTCGTAAATAGTCTCAGTTTGACGAACCGGACTCGATTCATGAGAGAAGAGAGATAATAGGATAATATTATCATTATATTAGTATTAGAAGCTTCTTGAATAATATTATAAGGTTACCTGGTCCGTTTTAGTTAAAAACAGAAAATCAGTTTAACCGGGTTTACCTTTTACTGGTGCAGCTTAGCACCAGCACTCTCTGATGACTTTAGAAATGCTAAGGCCTCATGATACATGTTCTATTCTCATAATAAATATGTTACTAGTGTCATTTATGCTAGTAGCTCAGAAAATAATTTTTAGAGATGTTTTTACGAGTGTTCCGATACATCTAGTTTTAGTAGTTATACACCTGAGATATTTTAATATTATTTTCACCCACCTCCAAGCCAACCAATCACAACTCACCTTACACCCCCAAGACCTCCAAGGCTATCTCATTTCATCATTTTGGCCGAAAATAACAAGAGAGAAAAGAGAAAAACTTTCATGAACACTTAATCTTCGAAGCTTGATTTCTTCTGAACTAAAACTCAAATCAAAACTCCGATTTCACCAAAATGATCCTCTCTTCTTCCTCTACATAACCATGTAACTTATCAAGGATGGAAACAAGGTGAGATGGCTGTCTCCCTCCCATTTCAATTCGGTTTTCAAGGAAAACCATGCAAAACATGTGTTTTCTTGATGTTCTTCCTTATGAATCATGCTTAACTTGACTTGAGGGCCAAGAAACGTTAATTTCCAGCAACTCTAAGGTAAGATATCTCTTCCTAACGTGCTGAGGGAGATTTGGTCAGTTGAGAGTTTGTGGATTTAAAGTTGTTCTTGATGTGTTTTAGGAGGAAAAAGTGCTTTAAGAACACTTCAAAGAGTAACCGGATTTGGAGCAGCAAATCAAGGTAGGGTTTGACGAATTTAATCTTGATTGATTGTGTTTGATTTGTGTGATTATGATATGGTTTGGTTGTGCTTGAAATTGAATGTTTATATGAGTAATTCTTGTTGAAATTTTGGTGAAAATTTGATGAAATTTGATGAAATTCAAGCTATGAACTTGTGTTCTCGTGGCTGCTGGAAAACAAAACCCTAGAGCTTAAATTGAGGTTCAATTTTTCTTAAAATCATGTAGAAAATATGGAGTTTTAGTGGCTTGAAATTTATTTTAAATTTTGGTAAAAATCGGTTGCTGAAAAGACTGAAAAACGGGTAAAAACAGAGAAAGAATTTGAAGAATATACGAAGAACACGAAGAACACTTTGAGTGTGGTGAAGAACATTGAAGAACACCTTTAAGATCTTAGAAAGGGCAAGGAAGTAAAATTTTTGGTGTTTAAGGGGTTATATGGTAATTTCTGGAAGTTAGGGTCGTAAAAGTAGAAATATTAAAAGTTACGGGTGGTAAAAAGTGAATTTTAAAGGTTAAAAGTAAAAGGTAAGTTAATTTTTGAAAATTTAGTATTAAAATAATAAATAATAATAAAATATTAAATAATAATATTTAATTAAAAATAATATTTTAATAAAAATAATAAAATAATGCAGAAAAGGCAGTTTTCTGTAAAAGCTTTAGAAAGATAACTTTAAGCACAGAACCTTATAATTACCTTCATAAAACACTTAGGGAGTGGAAATAACATATTAGTGAGGCAAAGATAAAGGAAAGATAAGAAGTTAAAGAAAAGATAAAAATCAAAGAAAAAGTCTGTAAATTTTTAATGACAGAAAAACAGACAGAGATTAGTGAATGAACTAGGGTGACATAGTTAGTCCTTGAGTTGCGACTAGGGTTAGGTATTATATGAAAAGTTAAACTGTTTCAATATAGACTTAATGAACCTATACTTGGGACAGGCTAACTATTCATATCGAAATTTACATAAGCTTTAAATACATATGTTATGAAGAGAAATCAAAGCAAAGTAAAGAAACACAGAGAACAGAGTAACCAGAAAAAAGTAAAGAGATACAGAGAAAAGAGTAATCAAAGCAGAGTAAAAAGACAAAGTGAAAAGAGTAATATGATAAAGAGAAATGGTTTGAGCCAAGATATTGTGAAAGTGAAAGATGTAAAGTTTGTATAGTGTGATTGAATAGAGAAAGAAAGAAGTACTGCATAAGAATGTGAAAGTGATGATGAATAATGAGAATGATATTGAATGATGATAATGAGAAAAGAGTAATATAACAAAGAGAATAGAGGAGAAGAGTATAAAAATAAAGAGTTAAGCCTTGTGGCATGATATTCTATTATATGTTCATCTGATGCTTTTCTATTGGTCCTAGAGGTCTTGTAGGCCCAAGTTCACCTACAGTAAGTTGTTATTCCTGTAGGCCGAAGTTCACCTGCAGTGAATATCAATTGTGTATCTCAGGGTGTTGCTCCTGTAGGCCGAAGTTCACCTACAGAGAGTTGTGATATCTGTAAGCCGAAGTTCACTTACAGGGGCACTATTTTTGTAAGCCGAAGTTCACTTACAGAGGTGCTATTTCTGTAGGCCGAAGTTCACCTACAAAAAGTTGTTGTGTTGTGTTTAGACTATTCCTGTAAGCCGAAGTTCACTTACGGGAGTGCTATTTCTGTAGGCCGAAGTTTACCTACAGAAAATAAGCCATATCTAGGACTAGTTCCTGGGTAATGTCGGGCTGCAGGGTGTAAACCAACACGTGAGCTCATGGCCTGCATAGGATAGACATGCATCATACTTGGTTGTGCATTTCCTCTGTTATGATTGTCGAATGAATGTATGCTTTCTTTGTTTGTATTCTATTCACTGTGTCTGTGTTTTATTTTCTTGTATTCTTTTGTTTGTGTTTTGCTTTCTGTTTTCTCTATTTTCTCTATTTATCTGTATCTTATGTTCACTACTTCTCGATATTCTATTATATATCTGCTAAGCGACACAAATTAATGAACTTAACTAATAACCCCGACCCTAATAAGAACTCCCCAGTTCTTACCCCTTCTCTCTCCCTTCCCCCTTCAGATGGAAGCAGGAGTACCCTTCCGTAATCTACTGATGACCGTTTCGCAAAGAGGATTCTGCTCTAGGTAGTCTTCTGAGTCTAGGGTGAATCTCTTTATATGTTTATATGTATATACTATGAGACCAGCCAATGTCTGCACCCCGTTCGTATGGGCACTTTATCCTAAATCTTGTGTACGAGACTCCTATTCTGTGGCTACCTGATGAGGTACCAGAGAGACGTCATATGGCAACGTCTGATTGTACAGAGGAATAGTAGATGATGTTCTATCTTTTGGTGACGTTCCACCTGACTTGAGTTTTGAAGACTTAGAATGTACCTTCATCTCGCTTTAGTAGTTTAGAGGGACTAGGCGAGTATAGAGTCTAGGCTAGCTTAGGTGCTAGCTTAGGGACCCCTTGAACAGGTCAGGACCTGGGATGTTGTATGTATATATATGTATATAGTTATTATCTAGCAATATCTAGGGGTGTTCTAACTAATAGTCTATTTTCTAATAAAGGCTGAATCACCGAATGCTGTCAACTACTTGTGATGTATTTATGTGTGGTTGTTTATAACTGTTTTACCTGTTATTATTTGTGAATTGATTACAAATGATTTTGTTTATTAATTCAAATGTTTTAAAAAAAAAGTACCTCGCTAACTAACTACACTTTTAACAATGAATCAGGCTCATATAATAAATAATAGATAATAATTAGGATGACAAATTGGTAGCACTCAGTTTCTGGTATGTCCTAGGCGTACTGAAAATTGGGTCGTTACAGGCAGCAGATGGACCTATGGATACCATCGATCTCAACCTGAGAGCATATTGGCTTCCGCACTCACCTTGGAGGCTCGAGTTTGGGCACAAATCATGTCCCATTACGTCTTTTCGAGCACTCACGAGTCATCCTTCACTGCAGACATGGCTGTTCTACTCTGGTGTATCCTTACAGACCAGCACCTTAATTTACCAAGACATATTTGGCATGCTGTGGGACACGTACAGATTGCGGGTAACTTACCTTTCCTCGCCTTGGTCTCAGATCTAGTCTTAGCAGCCGGAGTCTCCTACAGAGCTAGGGACACCAAAGCCATGATTCCACGAGATGATCAATACGTCCCTAATGGGAAGTATATCAAACCTCCAGCAGCCACTATCAACCGGAGCATAGAACCAGCAGAAGATATCCCTTCTTCTTCCACATCACAAGCACCTTCAACAAACCAACTGCTCCATCAGATACTTGAGAGGCTAGACCGGCTTGACCGAAAAGGAAAGCAAAGAGAGCGCTGTAACAAGCGTAGATTTACATACCTCAAGGAGCTACTTGTTGGTAACCACCCACCTAAAGAAGACCCAGACACCCCGAACTCCACTTCATTTACCAACACAGGGAGCCATGATGGTCCCGATGGTGGAGATGCTGCTACCAGCCCCCCTTTGTTCCTGACTGATGGCACCGAGGACGGTGCAAAGCTTTAAGTGTGGGGAGGTCGGTCAGTACCTGACTTCCAGAGGTAATTTTTTTTTCTTAAACACCAATAAAATAAGATATTTAGTTAATTTTTCTTTTGTTCAGGATAGGATAAATTGCATAGTAATAGGTTAATTGCATGCATGTTCTATTTAGTTAGAAAATAATAAGTTTCTTTTTAAAACCCTATTTTTGAAAAATTTCACTAATTTAAACCAAAATTTTTGTGTTAAAATTGTTAGAAGTTGTAATTGGAACATAGTTAAAAAGCTAAGAACACACAACCTGAGAGATTTGAGCCTAATTACATGGTTATATTATTTAACGATAAATATTATTCTTGTGTGTTAACTTCTCTATGATTGTAATCTTTATTTTGTTCCATCCTATATGTCCAATATTTAATGTATTAAATGCATGCGTATGATTGAGGCCATTATTTGTTTTAAGCTCACTTATCCCAAAATAACTTACCCTTCTAATTACCTTTGTTAGCCACTTTGAGCCTTTTAAATCCCATTTGTTCTATATTTTACCACATTACTAGCCTTAAGCAGAAAAATAATTAAATATCCCAATTGAATCTTTGGTTAGCTTAAGATAGAAATTGTGTATTAATTGAGTTTGAGAAGCTTGTGGGAACATGGGTTAATAAGGGAATGTGTCATGATAAAATAATGGGAATTTGGGTACCTACTCATGTGAAACTAGAAAAATTGAAAATCCATGTGCATTGATAATGTCATGTTTATTTTTGTGCTTCAAAAAAATCCAAAAATATTCAAGTAATTAAGTAATTAAATAAGGGGACAAAATTACCCCAATGCTAAGTTAAGTTAATGAAAAGATCAATGCATATGTGATACAAGTTAAGAGAAAAGTTGATGCATGAGTATGTAATACAAAAGTGGGAAAACTTTGGGTAAGTTAAGGATGCTCTAAGAAGAAAATAAGAGTGTGGATATAGGTAAGAGCTTAGGTTAATCAAGGATTCAATTTATAGCTCACTTAGCCATATATATACCCTCACCTTTACCTTGGCCCCATTACAACCTTGAAAAGACCTCATGATGTTTGCATTGGTGCATTAAATATTTGTTGATTGGTTAGGTGAAGAACAAGGTTTAGAAAGCATGATTAGAGAAGAGTAGAGTGATTACCCGATACACTAGAGAGACTCGAGTGCATATAAACCACCAGTGAGGGTTCAGTGCTTAATTCTATGTTCCCTGCTTTCATGAGCTGTCTTCTTACAAGTTTACTTGTCTTTACTGTATAGTTTGAATTAGTGAAGTTTGAGTTATTTTTTTCTTGAAGAACTTATTTATTTTAACCAAGTAAATAGAATCATATAGTTGTATTCATATATATAAGTTGCATTGCATTGCATGAGTCTTACTTTTCCCTATTCATTTATTTTATCTCCTTAAGCTAAGCATGAGGACATGCTAATGTTTAAGTGTGGGGAGGTTGATAAACCACTATTTTATGATGTACATTGTGTTTAATTGAGTGGTTTCATCAAGTCTTTACCCACTTATTCATACTAATTGCATGATTTTATAACTCCTTCCTAATATTATTCTATGGTTGAAAACTTGCTTCCTAGAGATCTTTAATTAGTATATTTTAATTCTCCTGTATACCATTCGATGCCGGGATCCATGTGTTAAGTGTTTCAGGCTTCATAGGGGAGGAATGGCTTAGAGAATGGAGAGGAAGCTTGCAAAAATGGAAGGAACACAAGAAACTAAGGAGATGACCAGCAAATACTGACGCGCGCGCGTGGCTCACGCGACCGCGCGAAATGGAAAAATTGCAACGACACGTGCGCGTGCCTGACGCTTACGTGCCGATTGGAGTTTGCACAAATGACGCGAACGCGTGGACGATGCGTACGCGTGACAAGGAAAATCGCTGAATGACGCGAACGCGTGGACGACGCGTACGCGTGACCTGCGCGATCTGCAGAATTAACAGAAAACGCTGAGGGTAATTTCGGCCCACGTTTTATCCCAGTTTTCGCCCCAGAAACACATAATAAAGCCAGGGAACATGCAGACACTCAACACACATCTTAGACATAATAGACATACAGTTTTAGATACATTAACATAGTTTTTAGGTTTTTAGATCTGAATTTAGAGAGGATTACTTTCCATCTAGGTTCACTTTACATTCATTACTTTTGCTTTTGGATATTTAAGAGTCATTACCTCCGTTGAAGATATTATTCTAGTTTGTTTACTTTGTCCCTTACTCTTCCATATCCTTATTTACTTCATTTAGAGTTCTAATTGGATTATTTTCATGGATTGTTGATAAAGAGAATTACTTTTACTTTTAATTAATTTTCAGTCTCTATTTTATTTTATTTAATTCATTATGTCTTCTTATATTTTTCTGAGTATTATGTTAATGTCAATGGAGTAGATTCCCAAACTTGACATGGGGGTTGATTAAAAGAAGACACTTGAGTTAGAAGGCTTAAGTGTTGGTTAAATTGGAAGTTGTGGGCTAGTTCTGTATTTACTAACACTAGACCTTCCCAAGGGAGAGGACTAGGATTTGCGAATAAGGATTAGCTCAATCACTTGACTTTCCTTTATTTAGTAAGGGTTAACTAAGTGAAAACAACAACCTTTTTGATACTACACTTAAGAGATCCCAACAAGGATAGAACTTCCAATTAATCATTCCCCCAATCAAGGCTTTTTATATTAATAATAATTCCTAGTTTTATTGCTTTAATTTATAATTATTTAATTGCTCAATACCCAAACTCAAACTCTTTCGAAAATTTCTTAATTAATAAATTAGTACCCTTTCCTGAAACTCGTTGAGAGATGAACTGGGACTCATATTCCCAGTATTATTCTTTCAAAAATTTCGTGACAACTTTTCTAAATTGACAAGGCAGATCTTAGCTGGTTAAGAACTATACTCTCAACGCATTCTCTATTTTGATTTCTTAATTAGCCGACTTCTGCCTGCTCGTCACACAGCAAGAGAGAGAATCCTCAATCTCAAATTGCCTATACATGAGCGGGACAAAGCCACCGTCTTCGCCATATCAATCCAAAACTCATTTCAATCCAACATAATCAAAATTAGAATTAATAATATAGAATTAAACCGAAGGGAATCCTCAACCTTCTAACCAAATCCCTGGTGCAACAAGAGAGGGAGTCCTTAACCTCAAGCTTGTCCACTGCAACAAGAGAGGTAATCCTCAATCTCATTTTTTTCTATCCGTGAGTGGGATGAAACCACCATCCTTACAACATCAATCACAATTCATTTCAATCATAATCACAAAACAAGAGAGGAAATTCTTAACCTCAACTTGTTTGTCATAGCAAGAGAGGGAATCCTCAACCTTAACTTGCCTATCCAATCTAGGATGTAGTGCTTGCCACGCTCTTAGGATAAAGTGCCCGCCATACTTTTAAATCATAGTTTTCATCCTAAGCCTCATATAAATCCTCGCTTTTGATCTAAGTGTCAAGTCAATTCAATTCAATCCTAGTCATAATTTTAACCAGCCTTGTAAAGCATAACTCATCATAACCCTATTCACATACAGATATATGCATGATAAACCCCATTTTAGGGTTTATCTTGTGCTTAATTTAGTAGATTTTATCCATCATTCTCACACTTATTCATATAATCGCATGTTTTACATTTGCTTTCCTAATTTTGTACTATGATTGAGAACATGCTTTATTGGCCTTAAATTTACTAATTTTAATCCCCTCTTATTACCATTCGATGCTGTGATATGTTTGCTGAGTGTTTTCAGAGTTTATAGGGCAGGAATGACTTAGAGGATGGAAAGAAAGCATACAAAAGTGGAAGGAATGCAAGAAAATGATGTTTTGAGAAGCTGGCAGCGACGCGTACGCGTGGGCGACACGTACGCGTCACCAGTGCAGCAGACGAGTGACGCGTACGCATGACATGACACGTACGGGTGATTAGGATTTTGTCAAGTGACGCGTACGCGTGGGCGACGTGTACGCATGACAAAACATCACGTTCTGCGGATATGAGAAAACGCTGGGGGTAATTTCTGGGCTATTTTTGGCCCAGTTCCAAGCCCGAAAATACAGATTAGAGGCTGCAGAGTGGGGGAATCAAGGAGACACAGGTCATTATTCACACATTAGGTTTTAGATGTAGTTTTCTAGAGAGAGAGAGGCTCTCTCCTCTCTCTAGGTTTTAGGACTGTTAGGTTTATTTCTTCTCTAATTTAGATTTCCATGTTGCTTAATTTAGTTTCTCTTATACATTCTATTATTCTATTACTTTAGTTATCTATTTTCCTTTGTGATTTCCTTATTTTGCTAATTTGGTTTATGAAATCTTCATGTTAGATTCAATTTCCTTTTTAATGCAATTTGAGGTATTTCATGTTTATTGCTTCTCTCTTCATTTGTTATTATTGGTGCCTTGCAATTGTTGGTTTTAGATTTTTCATTCTCTTATCACTTTTCTATGTTTTTATTTTGTGCCTTCCAAGTGTTTGATAAAATGCTTGGGAGGATTTTAAATTAGATTTTTATTTTCTTGGTTTGGATTGAATAATTTGGAGACACTTGAGTTATCAAAACTCTCTTGTTGGTTGGTGTTCCGAGGGTTACTTGAAACTGTAGGTCGATCTCGAATGGGATTTGCTGTGGAGGCCGGAGCTGTCGTGTCTGACCTGATGGAACTAGTGGAGCTGGAGATGCTGCTGATCCTTCGTCACCGGAGGGTGGTGGTACCTGCAAGAGACTCTGATGCTTAAGTTAACATGGGCTTTAAGCAGGTTTTTAGTAGAATCAGAGTATGAGTTATACTCTGAGTGAAGTCATCTTATCTTCAAGGAGAACCGCCCTTATCTTTCTAGGCTTTAGTTGCCTTTAGATTTGGGCTATGTCCCTTTATTTGGGCCTGCTTGGGCTCCCTATAGCGATTTGGCCGAGCTCTTTGAGAAGAGGTCGGGAATTCCAGAACTGAAGAGGTCGGTCGACTTATTTTCAATCAGCCCGGGTCGTACATCTCGACTCAGGGCATGAACAGTTGGTGATTGAAAGTTGTTAGTTGGCTTGAGCTTCACTAACTCTAGTCTTTGACTAGGAATTGTGAGCTCAAGTTAAATTGCTCACTTGACTTGCCTTCAAAGGTTAGCTAAGTAAGAGAAAAAGGCAATTACCATCACAAGTGACGATGATAATGAGGATAGGAATTCCAATTCTCAATCCTTGCTAGGACTTTTCTTAGTTTTAGTTTATTTTATTGTCGTTCTACATTCCTTGTATATTTAAAAACCCAAAAAGATACAATCTCATAACCAATTATAAGTACACTTCCCTACAATTCCATGAGAGACGACCCGAGGTTTAAATACTTCGGTCAATTTTACTGATTTTGCTTAAGTGACAAACAAATTAAATTTGATTGAGGTTTAATTGTCGGTTTAGATCTATACTTGCAACGTGATTATTTTTGTGTAATTCTTTACTGACGATTGTTCCCCCGTCAATGCACAACTGGAGGGAATCCTCAACCTCTCAAATTCATGAGCAGGATTAAATCTCCATCCTCACATCACACCGTAACCACAAACAAGCAGGATACAACTACCATCCTTGCCTAGTGTAAGTGCCAAACTAATACGCAAGCGGGATAACACCCAGACCTTGCCACGCAAGCGGGATAGACATTTGTCCTTGCCAATCTAGTCATTCAGGCCATAAATAGTCAACATCAAGGTATTTTAGCAATTTCATAAGTTATTATACTCATTAACACCAATTCATTATCAATTTATTACATTTAGATTCGTTAACCCGCAATCTTTAATTAGTTACCGATTCCATTATCACGTGAGTGGTATAACACCTCTGGTGCACGGAATTGTGATCACACTTTTCACAACTCCAGTACAACTAACCAGCAAGTGCACTGGGTCATCTAAGTAATAAAACTTTACGCGAGTAAGGGTCGATCCCACAGAGATTGTCGGCTTGAAGCAAGCTATGGTCATCCTGTAACTCTTAGTCAGGCGAATTCAATTGGTTAAGAGTTTCGATAATTAAAAGGTAAATAAAACATAAAATAAAATAAGACACTTATGTAATTCATTGGTGGGAATTTCAGATAAGCATTTGGAGATGCTTTGTTGCTTCTGAACCTCTGCATTCCTATTGTCTTCATCCAATCATGCGTGCTCCCTTCCATGGCAAGCTGTAGGATCCTCTCAGTGAAAATGGTCCAAGTACGGTTTCTGCACGGCTAATCAACTTTCGGATTCCTCGTCTCAGATGAAAAATATCAGTTACAGCTACCGCACGGCTAATCATCTGTCGGTTCTCACTTGTGTCGGAATAGGATCTCTCTATCCTTTTGCACACTGTCACTGTGCCCAACATTCGCGAGTTTGAAGCTCGTCACAGTCATCCCGTCCCAGATCCTACTCGGAATACCACAGACAAGGATTAGACTTTCCAGATCTCAGAAATGCTGCCAATTGGTTCTAGCCTCTACTACAAAGGTTCTAATCTCACAGACTCGGTCCGTGAATTAGAGACCCAAGAGAATATACTCCGGCTGTCATCCAATGACTACGTTGAACATCATGTAGACCACTTGTGGTTGTCAGGCATGCGGATCTTGGCTAAGCGAGTAATGAATATAGTGGGTGATTGTCACGGGTCACCCCTTCATTCTGACTTAACTGAATTAAGTACGAGAGTATATCTTGGAGAAGAAGAAAGCGTGAATTGAAAGAGAAACAATAGTACTTGCATTAATTCATGAAGAATAGCAGAGCTCCGCACCTTAATCTATGAGGTGTAAAAACTCCACCGTAGAAAATACATAAGAGAAAAAGGTCTAGGCATAGCCGAATGGCCAGCCTCCCAGTCCAAAGGTTCAGAGATAATAATTCCCAGATACGAATACAATAGTAAAACGTGCTATTTATACTAAAACTAGTTACTAAGGATTACAGAAAATAAGTAACTAAGTGCAGATAGTGCAGAAATCCACTTCCAGGGCCCACTTGGTGTGTGCTTGGGCTGAGCATTGAGCTTTACACGTGCATAGGCCTTTTCTAGAGTTAAATGCCAGCTTGGATGCTAGTTTGGGCGTTTAACTCCAGTTCTGGTGCCAGTTCCGGCGGTTTACGCCAGAAAAGGGTCTCTAGCTGGCATTTGAACGCCAGTTTGGGCCATCAAATCTCGGGCAAAATATGGACTATTATATATTGCTGGAAAGCCCAAGATGTCTACTTTCCAACGCATTTGAGGGCGCGCCAATTGGGCTTCTGTAGCTCCAGAAAATCCACAGTGCAGGAAGGTCAGAATCCAATAGTATCTGCAGTCCTTTCTCAGCCTCTGAATCATACTTTTGCTCAGATCCCTCAATTTCAGCCAGAAAATACCTAAAATTACAAAAAAAAAACACAAACTCATAGTAAAGTCTAGAAATGAGATTTTTTCATAAAAACTAATAAAAATATAATAAAAAGTAACTATAACATACTAAAAACTACGTAAAAATAATGCCAAAAAGGGTATAAATTATCCGCTCATCACAACACCAAACTTAAATTGTTGCTTGTCCCCAAGCAACTAAAAACAAAATAGGATAAAAAGAAGAGAAAATACAATAAATTTCAAAATATCCATGAAGCTTGGTTTTAATTAGATGAGCCGGAGTAGTAGCTTTTTGCTTCTGAACAGTTTTGGCATCTCACTTTATCCTTTGAAGTTTAGAATGATTGGCATCCATAGGAACTCAGAATTTAGATAGTCTTATTGATTCTCCTAGTTCAGTGTGTTGATTCTTGAACACATCTACTTTATGAGTCTTGGCCGTGACCCTAAGCATTTTGTTTTCCAATATTACCACCGGATACATAAATGACACAGACATATAACTGGGTGAACCTTTTCAGATTGTGACTCAGCTTTGCTAGAGTCCCCAGTTAGAGGTGCCTAGAGTTCTTAAGCACACTCTTTTTGCTTTGGACCACGACTTTAACCGCTCAGTCTCAAGCTTTTCACTTGACACCTTCACGCCACAAGCACATGGTTAGGGACAGCTTGATTTAGCTGCTTAGGCCAGGATTTTTATTCCTTTGGGCCCTCCTATCCATTAATGCTCAAAGCCTTGGATCCTTTTTACCCTTGCCTTTTAGTTTAAAGGGTTATTGGCTTTTTCTGCTTGCTTTTTCTTTTTCTTTGTTTTTGTCTTTATTTTTCGCATTTTTTTCGCAAGCTTTGTGTTTTTCCCTGCTTTTTCTTGCTTCAAGAATTAATTTTATGATTTATTAGATTATCAATAACATTTCTCTTTTTTTTCATTATTCTTTCAAGAGCCAACAATTTTAACATTCATAAACTTCACTATAAAAATATGCACTGTTCAAGCATTCATTCAGAAAACAAAAAGTATTGCTACCATATTAAAATAATTAAACTATTTTCAAGATAGAATTCGAAACTCATATACTTCTTTTTCTTTTTCAGAAAACATTTTTCATTTAAGAAGGTGAAAGATTCATGGAGCATTCATAGCTTTAAGACATAGACACTAAACACTGATGATCATGTAATAAAGACAAAAACATAGTTAAAACATAAAGCATAGAACCTATGGAGTGACAGTGGCTAGCTCTTCCTTAGCTCTTCCATAGAACCAAAAACAGAAAAAATAAGAACAAGGAAATTAAAGAACGGGTCCACCTTAGTGACAGCGGCTAGCTCTTCCTCTTGAAGATCCTATGGAGTGCTTTAGCTCCTCAATATCTCTTCCTTGCCTTTGTTGCTCCTCCCTCATGGCTCTTTGGTCGTCTCTGATTTCATGGAGGATAATGGAGTGCTCTTGTTGTTCCATCCTTAGTTGCTCCATGTTGGAACTCAAATCTCCTAAAGAGGTATTGAGTTGCTCCCAATAGCTTTATGGAGGAAGGTGTATCCCTTGAGGCATCTCAGGGATTTCTTGATGAGGAATTTCCTCATGCTCTTGTTGAGGTCCATGAGCAGCCTCTCTTGTCTACTCCATCCTCTTTTTAGTGATGGGCTTGTCCTCTTCAGTGAGGATGTCTTCCTCTATGACAATTCTAGCTGAATTGCATAGGTTACAGATGAGATGAGGAAAGGCTAACCTTGCCAAAGTGGAGGGCTTGTCTGCCACCTTGTATAGTTCTAGAGGTATGATCTCATGAACTTCTACTTCCTCTCCATTCATGATACTATGGATCATGATAGCCCGATCCATAGTTACTTTGGACCGGTTGCTAGTAGGGATAATAGAGCGTTGGATGAACTCCAACCATCCCCTAGCCACGGGTTTGAGGTCAGGCCTTTTCAATTGAACCGGCTTGCCTTTTGAGTCGCTCTTCCATTGTGCTCCTTCCACACAAATGTCTGTGAGGACTTGGTCCAACCTTTGATCAAAGTTGACTCTTCTAGTGAAAGGATGAGAATCTCCTCTCATTATTGGCAAGTTGAATGCCAACCTCACAGTTTCCAGACTGAAATCCATGTATTTTCCCCAAACCATTGTGAGCCAATTCTTTGGGTTCGGGTTCATACTTTGATCATGGTTCTTAGTAATCCATGCATTAGCATAGAACTCTTGAACCATTAAAATTCTGACTTGTTGGATGGGGTTGGTGAGAGCTTCCCAACCTCTTCTCCGAACCTCACGTCGGATTTCCGGATATTCACTCTTTTTGAGCATGAAGAGGACTTCAGGGATCACCCTTTTCTTAGCCAAAATTTCATAGAAGTGGTCTTGATGGACCTTTGAGATGAATCTCTCCATCTCCCATGACTCAGAGGTGGAAGCAATTGCCTTTCCTTTCCTCTTTCTAGAGGTTTCTCCAGCCTTAGGTACCATTAATGGTTATGGAAAAACAAAAAATAGAGCTTTTTTCCACACCAAACTTAAAAGGTTTGTTCATCCTCGAGAAAAAGAAGAAAGAAAGGAGGAGAAAAAGAAGAAATAGGGGAGATAGAGGGGTGTTTTGGTTTCGGCCAAGGGGGGTTTAAGTGTTTATGATGTGTGAAATTGAAGGTGATAAGGAGGGGTATTTATAGGGTGAGAGAGAAAGAGAATTCGTGTAAGAAGGGGTTGGGTTTAGGAGGGAAATGTTTTGAATTTGAATGGTGAGGTAGGTGGGATTTTATGATGGGTTTTGGGAAATAGTGGATGGATGTGAGTGGTGAAGAGATTATAGGGAAGAGGGTAGGATTTGATAGTGAATGGTATTTGGGGAAGAGTGTTATGGAGAGGTGTGAAGAGGAGAGAAAGTGAGTTGGGGTAGGTGGGGATCCTGTGGGGTCCACAGATCCTCAGGTGTCAAGGAATTTTGGTCCTTGCACCTTTCTGGCGTTTAAACGCCCTCTGTGTGCCATTTCTGGCATTTAACGCCAGATCTGCTACCTTTTCTGGCGTTAAACGCCAGTCTGTCTGCAAATTTTGGCATTTAACGCCAGCCAAACACCCTTTTCTGGTGTTTAACGCCAGTCTGTCTGCCATTTCTGGCGTTTAATGCCCAAAATGCTGCTAGACTGGGCGTTAAACCCCCATTCTGAACCTTTCCTCCAGGGTGTGCTATTTTTTGATGCTGTTTTTGATTCCTCTTTAATTCTGTAGCTATTTTTATGACTCCACATGATCATCAACTTAAAGAAAACATAAAATAACAATGGAAAATGAAATGAAAAAGTAATTAACATAGATAAATAAAATTGGGTTGCCTCCCAATAAGCACTTCTTTAATGTCAATTGCTTGACAGTGAGCTCTTAGAGAGCTTCACAGAGACTTAAAGTTTAATAGTGGTCTCCCAACACCAAACATAAAAGTTGAGTGTGGGGGCTCTGCTTGACTCTGTATTGAGAGAAGATTTTCATGCTTCCTCTCCATCCTCTGTTAACATTTTTATTTTTTTTATTTCAAAAAAAAAAATGTTGTGTTCTTCAGAATTTTTAAGAATGAATTCTAGAGTTTCATGAGATATGTTGAAACCTGGCTGGCTGTTAGGCCACGTCTAATCTTTTGGACTGAGGTTTCCACTTTCCATTGTAGAAAGGACATGCTTGTATGTGTTACGTTAAAGCTTGGCTGGCCATTTGGCCATGTCTAATTCTTTTGGACCAGAGCTTTAAAATAACATTACATAAGTCTTTGGATTCTCAATTAAAATTCTACGCTGAAGCTTGGCTAGCCATTGGCCATGTCTAATTCTTTTGGACCGGAGCTTTAGACTAACAATTACTTGAATCCTGGAATTCTAATTAAAAATTTTGAATTTATTAATTTTCTTTTTCCAAATAATTTTCAAAAAATACAAAAAAATTAATAAAATCATAAAAACCAAATATTTTGTGTTTCTTGTTTGAGTCTTGTGTCAAATTTTAAGTTTTGTGTCAATTGCATGTTTTAATTTTCCTTGAATTTTCGAAAATATATGCATTGTGTTCTTCTTTGATCTTCAAGTTGTTCTTAATGATTTTCTTTGTTTGATCTTTGAATTTTCATGTTTTGTGTCTTTTCTTGTTTTTCTTATGCATTTTCGAATTATTAGTGTCTCAACATTAAAAAATTTTAAGTTTGGTGTCTTGCATGTGTCTCTTTTCTTAAAAATTTTCAAAAATATGTTCTTGATATTCATCTTGATCTTCAAAGTGTTCTTGGTGTTCATCTTGACATTCAAAGTGTTCTTGCATATTTTTCTTGTTTTGATTCTTAAATTTTTACGTTTTGCATCAATTAGTTGATTTTCTCTCTCTTCATTAAAAATTCAAAAATAAAAAATAAATCTTTCCCTTATTTTGCTCTTAATTTTCGAAATTCTGAGTTGATTTAGTCAAAATTTTTAAAATTTAGTTATTTCTTATTAGTCAAGTCAAAATTTCAATTTAAAAATTCTATCTTTTCAAATCTTTTTCAAAAATCAAATCTTTTTCATTTTTTTATTTCGAAAATTTCAAAATTAATTTTCAAAATCTTTTCCTTATTTTTTTCATATTTTCAAAATTAATGCTAACATTTAATGTTTTGATTCAAAAATTTTCAAGTTGTTACTAGCCTATTAAGAAAGGATCAATCTTTAAATTCTAGAATCATATCTTCTAGTTTCTTGTTAGTCAAGTAATGAACTTTAATTTCAAAAAAATCAAATCTTTTTAATTTCCTTCTCAAATCTTTTTCAAAATAGATTTCAGTCATATCTTTTTCAAAAATTTAATTTCAAAACCTTTTTCTAACTTCTTATCTTTTCAGAATTTATTTTCAAATCTTTTTCAATTAACTACTTGACTTTTTGTTTGATTTTGAAAAGTTTTCTATTTCAATCATATCTTTTTCAAAACCACCTAACTACTTTCCTCTCTCCAATTTTCGAAAATCACTAACCATTTTTCAAAATTCTTTTTAATTAACTAATTGTTTTAAATTCTAATTTTATTTTAATTCTTTTCTTAATTTTGAATTCTAACAAAAATATTTTTATTTTATTTTTCGAATACTCTTCTCTCTCTCTCATCTCTTTTTATTTATTTTATTTATTCACTAACACTTCTCTTCTTAAAAATTCGAAACCCTCTCCCTCTCTGTGTGTCTGAATTCTTCTTCTTCCTTCTTCATTCTATTTCTTCTATTCTTCTACTCACATAAAGGAATATCTATACTGTGACATAGAGGATTCCTCTTCTTTTCTGTTATCTTCTTTTTCATATGAGCAGGAACAAGGATAAGAACATTCTTGTTGAAGCTGATCCTGAACCTGAAAGGATTCTGAAGAAGAAGCTAAGAGAAGCTAAAGCACAACACTCTGGAGAGGACCTAACATAAATTTTCAAAAAAGAAGTAGAGATGGCAGCCGAAAATAACAACAATAGTGGAGATGCAAGGAAGGTGCTTGGTGACTTTACTGCACTAACTTCTGACTTCTATGGAAGAAGCATCTCAATTCCTGCAATTGGAGCAAATAACTTTGAGCTTAGGCCTCAATTAGTTTCTCTAATACAGCAAAATTGCAAGTTTCATGGACTTCCATTGGAAGATCCTCATCAGTTCTTAGCTGAATTCTTGTAAATCTGTGACACTATTATGACCAATGGAGTTAATCCTGAGGTCTATAGACTTATGCTTTTCCCTTTTGCTGTAAGAGACAAAGCTAGGATATGGTTGGACTCACAACCTAAAAAGAGCCTGAACTCTTGGGAAAAGTTGTTCAATGCTTTCTTGGCCAAATTTTTTCCACCTCAAAAGTTGAGCAAGCTTAGAGTGGAAGTCCAAACCTTCAGATAGAAGGAAGGTGAATCCCTCTATGAGGCTTGGAAAAGATACAAGCAATTGATCAGAAGGTGTCCTTCTAACATGCTTTCAGAATGGAGCATCCTATGTATACACTATGATGGTATGTCTGAATTGTCCAAGATGTCGTTGGACCACTCTCCTAGTGGATCTCTTCATCTGAAGAAGATGCCTGCAGAAGCCCAGGAACTCATTGAGATGGTTGCAAATAACCAGTTCATGTATACTACTGAAAGAAATCCTGTGAATAATGGGACAACTCAGAAGAAAGGAGTTCTTGAGATTGATACTCTGAATGCCATATTGGCTCAGAATAAAATATTGACTCAGCAAGTCAGTATGATTTCTCAGAGTCTGACCGGAATTCAAGCTGCATCTGACAGTACTAAAGAAGCTTCCTCTGAAGAAGAAGCTTATGACCCTGAGAATCCTGCAATGGAAGAGGTGAATTACATGGGAGAATCCTATGGAACACCTATAATTCTTCATGGAGAAATTATCCAAATTTCTCATGGAAGGATCAGCAGAAGGCTAATCAAGGCTTTAATAATAATAATCATGGGAAAATAGGTTTGGCAATAGTAAGCCTTTTCCATCATCTTCTGAACAATAGACAGAGAATTCTAAGCAGAGCCTCTCTAACTTAGCAACCATAGTCTCTGATCTATCTAAGACCAATCTCAGTTCCATGACTGAAATAAGGTCCTCTATTAGAAATTTAGAGGCACAAGCAGGTCAACTGAGTAAAAGAGTTACTAAAAATTCTCCTAGTACCCTCCCAAGCAATACAGAAGAGAATCCAGAAAGAGAGTACAAGGCCATCAATATACCCAACATGGCCGAACCTGGAGAGAGTCAAAAGGCAGTGATTTCCAATGAGGAAGACCTCAATGGACGTCCACTAGCCAATAAGGAGTTCCCTATTGAGGAACAAAAAGAATCTGAGGCTCATACAGAGACCATAGAGATTCTGCTGAACTTACTGTTGCCATTCATGAGGATGAAGATATTATTGAAGAGCAAGTTGCTCAGTATCTAGGAGCAATCATGAAGCTGAATGCCAAGTTATTTGGTAATGAGACTTGGGAGGATGAACCTCCATTGCTCATCAATGAACTGAATACCTTGGTTCAATAGAAATTACCTCAGAAGAAACTGGATCCCGGAAAGTTCTTAATACCTTGCATCATAGGCACCATCACCTTTAAAAAGGCTCTATGTGACATTGGTTCAAGTATAAACCTCATGCCACTCTCTGTAATGGAGAAACTAGGGATCTTTGAGGTACAAGCTGCAAGAATCTCACTAGAGATGGCAGACAATTCAAGGAAACAGGCTTATGGACTTGTAGAGGATGTCTTAGTGAAGGTTGAAAGTTTTTACATCCCTGCTAACTTCATAATCCTAGACACTAGGAAGGATGAGGATGAATCCATTATCCTTGGAAGACTTTTCCTAGCCACAGCAAGAGCTGTGATTGATGTGGACAGAAGAGAGTTAGTCCTTCAATTGAATGAGGACTACCTTGTGTTTAAGGCTCAAGGATCTTCTTCTGTAACCATGGAGAGGAAGCATGAAAAGCTTCTCTCAATACAGAGTCAAACAGAGCCCCCACACTCAACTTCTAAGTTTGGTATTGGGAGGCCACCATTAAGGTCCGAGTCTCTGTGAAGCTCTCTAAGAGCTCAATGTCAAGCTATTGACATTAAAGAAGCGCTTGTTAGGAGGCAATCCAATGTTATTTAATTATATTTATTTATTTTTAATTGTTATTTTATGTTTTCTTTAGGTTGATGATCATGAAAAATCATAAAAACAACTGCAGAATTAAAGCAAAATAAAAAATAGCATAAAAAACAGCACACCCTGGAGGACAGGCTTACTGGGGTTTAAACACCAGTAAGGATAGCATAATGGGCGTTTAACACCCAGCCTGGTAGCATTCTGGGCGTTAAACGCCAGAATGGGCAGCACTCTGGGTGTTTAATGCCAGAAAAGGGTGTCTGGCATTTGGCTGGCGTTAAACGCCAGAAATGGTAGAGAGACTGGTCTTTAACGCTAGAAAAGGGTGTCTGGCTGGCGTTTAGCACCAGGAAAGGTAGCAAAGCTGGCGTTTAATGCCAGAATTGGCACACAGAGGGCGTTTAAATGCCAGAATGGTGCAGGGAACAAAATTCCTTGACACCTCAGGATCTGTGGACCCCACAGGATCCCTACCTACCCCACCTCTTCTTCTCTCCTCTTTACACCTTTCCATAATACTCTTCCCCAAATACCCTTGACCAATCACTTCAATACCTCTTCCCCAAATACCATTCACCTATCAAAACCTACCCTCTTCCCCATATCCTCTTCACCATTCACATCCATCCATCATAAACCCCACCTACCTCACCATTCAAATTCAAACCATTTCCCTCCCAAACCTACCCCTTCATGACCGAATTCCCTCTCTCTCCTACTCTATAAATACCCCTCCTCACTACCTTCAATTTCACACATCATACACACTACTACTCCCTTGGCCAAAACCACACTACCCTCCATCTCCTCCATTTCTTCTTCTTCTACTCCTTTCTTTCTTCTTTTGCTCGAGAATGAGCAAACCTTCTAAGTTTGGTGTGGAAAAAGCTCTGCTTTTCTATTTTTCGATAACCACTAATGGCACCTAAGGCCAGAGAAACCTCTAGAAAGAGGAAAGAGAAGGCAATTGCTTCCACCTCTGAGTCATGAGAGATGGAGAGATTCATCTCAAAGGTCCATCAAGACCACTTCTATGACATTGTGGCCAAGAAAAAGGTGATTCCTGAGGTCCCCTTTAAGCTCAAAAAGAGTGAATATCCAGAGATCCGACATGAGATTCGAAGAAGAGGTTGGGAAGCTCTCACCAACCCAATCCAACAAGTCAGAATCTTAATGGTTCAAGAGTTCTATGCCAATGCATGGATCACTAAGAACCATGATCAACGTATGAACCCGAACCCAAAGAATTGGCTCACAATGGTTTGGGAGAATTACTTGGATTTCAGTTCAAAAAATGTAAGGTCAACATTTAACTTGCCAATGATGAGAAGAGATCCTCATCCTTTCACTAGAAGGGTCAACTTTGATCAAAGGTTGGACCAAGTCCTCATGGAAATTTGTGTGGAAGGAGCTCAATGGAAGAGAGACTCAAGAGGCAAGCCGGTTCAACTAAAAAGGCTTGACCTCAAACCCGTGGCTAGGGGATAGTTGGAGTTCATCGAACGCTCTATCATTCCTGCTAGCAACCGGTCTGAAGTTACAATTGACCGGGCTATCATGATCCATAGCATCATGAATGGAGAGGAAGTAGAAGTTCATGAGATCATACCTCTAGAACTCTACAAGGTTGCGGACAAGCCCTCTACTTTGGCAAGGTTAGCCTTCCCTCATCTTATCTGTAACCTATGCAATTCAGCTGGAATTGTCATAGAGGAAGACATCCTCATTGATGAGGACAAGCCCATCACTAAGAAAAGGATGGCAAACAAGAGAGCCCACTCATGGACCTCAACAAGAGCATGAGGAAATTCCTCATCAAGAAATCCCTGAGATGCCTCAAGGGATGCACTTTCCTCCACAAAACTATTGGGAGCAAATCAACAACTCCTTAGGAGAATTGAGTTCCAACATGGGACAACTAAGGATGGAGCACCAAGAGCACTCCATTATCCTCAATGAAATCAGAGAGGACCAAAGAGCCATAAGGGAGGAGCAACAAAGGCAAGGAAGAGACATAGAGGAGCTTAAGCACTCCATAAGATCTTCAAGAGGAAGAACTAGCCGCCATCTCTAAGGTGGACCCGTTCTTTAATTTCTTTGTTCTTATTTCTCTATTTTTCGAAATATATGATTTATGTTTTGTTTATGTTTGTGTCTAGTGTCTATGTCTTAAAGCGATGAATGTCCTATGAATCCTTCACTTTTCTTAATGAAAAAACTTTTTATTTGCAAAAGAACAAGAAGTGCATGATTTTGAATTCTATCTTGAAATTAGTTTAATTATTTTGATGTGGTGGCAATACTTTTTGTTTTCTGAATGAATGCTTGAACAGTGCATATTTTTGATATTGTTGTTTATGAAAGTTAAACTTGTTGGCTCTTGAAAGAATAATGAAAAAGGAGAAATGTTATTGATAATCTGAAAAATCATAAAATTGATTCTTGAAGCAAGAAAAAGCAGTGAAAAGCAAAAGCTTGTAGAAAAAAAAATAAAGAGAAAGAAAAAAAGAAAAAGCAAGCAGAAAAAGCCAATAACCCTTTAAACTAAAAGGCAAGGGTAAAAAGGATCCAAGGCTTTGAGCATTAATGGATAGGAGGGCCAAAAGGAATAAAATCCTAGCCTAAGCGGCTAAATCAAGCTGTCCCTAACCATGTGCTTGTGGCGTGAAGGTGTCAAGTGAAAAGCTTGAGACTGTGCGGTTAAAGTCGTGGTCCAAAGCAAAAAGAGTATGCTTAAGAGCTCTGAGCACCTCTAACTGGGGACTCTAGCAAAGCTGAGTCACAATCTGAAAAGGTTCACCCAGTTATGTATCTGTGGCATTTATGTATTCGGTGGTAATACTGGAAAAAAAGGGCTTAAGGTCACGGCCAAGACTCATAAAGTAGCTGTGTTCAAGAACCAACATACTGAACTAAGAGAATCAATAACACTATCTGAATTCTAAATTCCTATGGATGCCAATCATTCTGAACTTGAAAGGATAAAATGAGATGCCAAAACTGTTCAGAAGCAAAAAAGCTACTAGCCCCGCTCATCTAATTGGAACTAAGTTCATTGATAAGTTTGGAATTTATACCCTTTTTGGATTTGTTTTTTCATTGTTTTTAGTATATTTTAGTTACTTTTTATTATATTTTTATTAGTTTTTATGCAAAAATCACATTTATGGACTTTACTATGAGTTTGTGTATTTTTCTATGATTTCAGGTATTTTCTGGTTGAAATTGAGGGACCTGAGCAAAAATTTGATTCAGAGGCTGAAAAAGGACTGTAGATGCTGTTGGATTCTGACCCTCCTGCACTCGAAGTAGATTTTCTGGAGCTACAAAAACCAAATTGGCGTGCACTCATTTGCGTTGGAAAGTAGACATCCTGGGCTTTCCAGCAATATATAATAGTTCATACTTTTTCCGCGATTTGATGGCCCAAACTGGCGTCCAAAGCCAGCCTAAAACTTTCTAGCGTAAAACGCCCAAACTGGCACCAGAATTGGAGTTAAACGCCCAAACTGGCACCGAAGCTGGCGTTTAACTCCAGAAACAGCCTATGCACGTGTAAAGCTCAATGCTCAGCCCAAGCACACACCAAGTGGGCCCCGGAAGTGGATTTCTGCACTATCTGCACTTAGTTACTTATTTTCTGTAATCCCTAGTAGCTAGTTTAGTATAAATAGCACTTTTTACTATTGTATTCACAATTTTGGAACATGCGATCATAGATCATCTTATGTTACATTTTGGAGGATGGCCATTCGGCCATGCCTAGACTATTTTCACTTATGTATTTTCAACGGTGGAATTTCTACACCTCATAGATTAAGGTGTGGAGCTCTGCTGTTCTTCATGAATCAATGCAATTACTACTATTTTCTCTTTCAATTCACACCTACTTCTTCTCCAAGATATACTCTCGTACTTAATTCAGTTAAGTCAGAATGAAGGGGTGACCCGTGACAATCACCTAATCTTCGTTACTCGCTTAGCTAAGATCCGCGTACCTGACAACCACAAAGCGGTCTACATGATGTTCAACGTAGTCATTGGACGACAGCTGGAGTATATTCTCTTAGATATCTAATACATGGACCGAGTCTGTTAGATTAGTATCTTCGTGGTATAGGCTAGAACCAATTGGCAGCCATTCTTGGGATCTGGAAAGTCTAAACCTTGTCTGTGGTATTCCGAGTAGGATCTGGGAAAGGATGACTGTGACGAGCTTCAAACCCGTGAATGTTGGGCGCAGTGACAATGTGCAAAAGGATCAATGGATCCTATTCTGACGCTAGCGGGAACCGACAGATGATTAGCGATGCGGTAGCTGTACCTGGTATTTTTCATCCGAGACGAGAAATCTGACAGTTGATTAGCCGTGCAAAAATCGTAGAGCACCATTTTTACTGAGAGGATCCTACAGCTTGCCATGGAAAGGAGCACGCATGGTTGGAGGAAGGCAATAGGAAAGTAGAGGTTCAGAAGCAACAAAGCATCTCCAGACGCTTATCTGAAATTCCCACCAATGAATTACATAAGTATCTTTATTTTATTTTATGTTTTATTTATATTTTAATTATCAAAACCTCATAACCATTTGAATCCGCCTGAATGAGATTTACAAGATGATCATAGCTTGCTTCAAGCCGATAATCTCCGTGGGATCGACCCTTACTCACGTAAGGTTTATTACTTGGACGACCCAGTGCACTTGCTGGTTAGTTGTGCGGAGATGTGAAAAGTGTGAATCACGATTTCCCACACCAGTAGTCCTCATTCAATTAAAGGACTAACTCTCTTTTGTCCACATCAATCACAGCTCATGCTGTGGCTAGGAAGGGCCTTCCAAGGATGATGGATTCATCCTCATCCTTCCCAGTGTCTAGGATTATAAAGTCAGCAGGTATGTACAGGCCTTCAACCTTCACTAAGACATCCTCTACAAGTCCATAAGCATGTTTAATTGATTTGTCTGCCATCTACAGTGAGATTCTTGCAGCTTATACCTCAAAGATCCCTAGTTTCTCCATTACAGAGAGTGGCATGAGGCTTATACCTGACCCCAGGTCACATAGAGCCTTCTCAAAGGTCATGGTGCCTATGGTACAAGGTATTAAAAATTTTTCGGGATCCGGTTTCTTCTGAGGTAATTTCTATTGAACCAAGGCATTCAGTTTCATGATTGCTCCTAGATAACGAGCTACTTGCTCTTCAACAATATCTTCATCCTCTTCAGAGGAAGAATACTCATCAGAGCTCATGAATGGCAACAATAAGTTCAGTAGAATCTCCATGGTCTCTGTATGAGCCTCAGATTCCTTTAGTTCCTCAATAGGGGACTCCTTAATGGTTAGTGGACGTCTAGCAAGGTCTTCCTCACTGGAAATCACTGCCTTTTTACTTTCTCCAGGTTCGGCCACTTTGGATATAGTTATGGCCTTGCACTCTCTTTTGGGATTCTCTTCTGTATTCCTTGGGAGAGTACTAGAAGGGATTTCAGTAACTCTTTTACTCAGCTGACCCACTTGTGCTTCCAAATTTCTGATGGAGGACCTTGTTTCTGTCATGAAACTGAGAGTGGTCTTAGATAGATCAGAGACTATGGTTGCTAAGTTAGAGAGGCTCTGCTTAGAATTCTCTGTCTGTTGCTGAGAAGATGATGGAAAAGGCTTGCTATTGCCAAACCTATTTCTTCCACCATTATTATTATTGAAGCCTTGATTAGGGTTCTGCTGATCCTTCCATGAGAAATTTGGATGATTTTTCCATGAATGATTATAGGTGTTTCCATAAGATTCTCCCATGTAATTCACCTCTTTCATTGCAGGATTCTCAGGGTCATAAGCTTCCCCTTCATAGGAGGCTTCTTTAGTACTGCCGGATGCAGCTTGCATTCCAGTCAGATTCTGATAAATCATATTGACTTGCTGAGTCAATATTTTATTCTAAGCCAATATGGCATTCAGAGTATCAATCTCAAGAACTCCTTTCTTCTGAGTCATCCCATTATTCACAGGATTTCTTTCAGAAGTGTACATGAACTGGTTATTTACAACCATCTCAATGAGTTCCTGAGCTTCTACAGGGGTTTTCCTCAGATGAAGAGATCCACCTGCAGAGTGGTCCAATGATATCTTGGACAATTCAGACAGACCATCATAGAATATACATAAGATGCTCCATTCTAAAAGCATGTCGGAAGGACACCTTCTGATCAATTGCTTGTATCCCTCCCAAGCTTCATAGAGGGACTCACCTTCCTTTTGTCTGAAGGTTTGGAATTCCACTCTAAGCTTGCTCATATTTTGAGGTGGAAAGAATATGGCCAAAAAAGCATTGACCAACTTTTCCCTAGAGTTCAGGCTTTCTCTAGGTTCTGAGTCCAACCATATCCTAGCTTTGTCTCTTATAGCAAAGGGGAAAAGTGTAAGTCTGAATACCTCGGGATTAACCCCATTGGTTTTAACAGTGCCATAGATTTGCAAGAATTCAGCTAAGAATTGATGAGGATCTTCCAATGGAAGTCCATGAAACTTGCAATTCTGCTGCATTAGAGAGACTAATTGAGGCTTAAGCTCAAAGTTGTTTGCTCCAATTGCAGGAATTGAGATGCTTCTTCCATAGAAGTCAGAAGTTGGTGTAGTAAAGTCACCAAGCACCTTCCTTGCATCTCCACCATTATTGTTGGGTTCGGTTGCCATGTCTTCTTCTTTTTTTAAATTTTCTATAAGGTCCTCTCCGGAGTGTTGTGCTTTAAGTTCTCTTAGCTTCCTCTTCAGAGTCTTTTCAGGTTCAGGATCAGCTTCAACAAGAATTTCCTTATCCTTGTTCCTGCTCATATGAAAAAGAAGAGAACAAAGAGAGAATGGAAATCCTCTATGTCACAGTATAAAGATTCCTTTATGTGAGTATAAGAATAGAAGAATAGAAGAATGAGATGAGAGAGGAGATGAGTAATTCGAACAGAGAGAATAGAGAAGGGTTCGAATTATAGTAGAAGAGAAGTGTTAGTACTTAAATAAATAAATAGAAAGAGATGAGAGAGAGTATTCGAATTTTAAGAAGAGGGAAAGAAAAATGTTTTTATTTTTATTAATTAATTAAGTTAGAATTCGAACTTTAAGAAAAGAAATAAAAGCAAATTGAAAACTAAATAAATTAATTAATTAAAAAGATTTTTTTAAAATTTGTTAGTTAGTTTTCGAAATTAATGAGAGAGAAAAGTAGTTAGGTGGTTTTGAAAAAGATAAGAAATAGTAAACTTTTTAAAATTAAAACAAACAAGTCAAGTGGTTAATTGAAAAATATTTGAAAATAAATTTTGAAAAGATAAGAAGTTAGAAAAAGATTTTGAAATTAAAATTTTAAAAAGATATGATTGAAGTTTATTTTGAAAAAGAATTGAAAAAGAAATTAAAAAGATTTGATTTTTAAAATTAAAGTTGATGACTTGACTAACAAGAAACTAAAAGATATGATTCTAGAATTTGAAGATTGAACCTTTCTTAACAAGAAAGTAACAAACTTGAAATTTTTGAATCAAAACATTTATTGTTAGTAAAGTTTTCAAAAATATGAAATAAAAATAAGAAAAAGATTTTGAAAATTTATTTAAGAAATTTGAAAATATTAAGAAGAAAAATGAAAAAGATTTGAATTTTGAAAAAGATTTGAAAAGATAAAGTTTTTTTAAATTGAAATTTTGACTTGACTAATAAGAAACAACTAAATTTTAAAAATTTTTTATGAAGCCAACTCAAAATTTTGAAAATTATGAGAAGAATAAGGAAAAGATTTTTTTTTTACTTTTGAACTTTTAATGAGGAGAGAGAGAAACAACAAAATGAAACAAAACATAAAAACTTAAGATCAAAACAAATAATGCATGCAAGAACACTTTGAATGTCAAGATGAACACCAAGAACACTTTGAAGATCATGATGAACATCAAGAACATATTTTTTAAAATTTTTAAGAAAAGAAAGATATGCAAGACACCAAACATTGAAATTTTTAATGGTTAGACACTAAAGAATTCGAAAATGTATATGAAAAATAACAAAATACACAAAACAAGAAAATCACAAGATTAAACAAAGAAAATCATCAAGAACAACTTGAAGATCAAGAAAGAACACATGATGAATTTTCGAAAATTTAAGAAAAATTAAAAATATGCAATTGACACCAAACTTAAAATTTGACACAAGACTCAAACAAGAAACATAAAATTTTTTTTTTGGTTTTTATGATTTTATTAATTTTTTGGTATATTTTTCGAAATTATTTTGGAAAAAGAGAAATAAGAAATTCAATAATTTTTAATAAGAATTCCAGGATTCATGCAATGCTATTCTAAAGCTTCGGTCCAAAAGAATTAGACATGGCCAAATGGCCAGCCAAGCTTTAGTATAACAAATACAGACATGTCCTTTCTACAATGGAAAGTGGAAACCTTGATGAGCGGATAATTTATACCCTTTTTGGCATTGTTTTTACATTGTTTTTAGTGTATTTTAGTTACCTTTTATTATATTTTTATTAGTTTTTATTCAAAAATTATATTTCTGGATTTTACTATGAGTTGTGTGTTTTTCTGTGATTTCAGGTATTTTCAGGCTAAAATTCAAGGACCTGAGCAAAAATCTTATTCAAAGGCTGAAAAAGGACTACAGATGCTGTTGGATTCTGACCCTTCTGCACTCGAAGTGGATTTTCTAGAGCTACAGAAGCCCAATTGGCGCGCTCTCAATTGCGTTGGAAAGTAGACATCTTGGGCTTTCCAGCTATATATAAGAGTCCATACTTTGCTCGAGATTTGATGGCCTAAATTGGCGTTCAAAGTCAGCTTAAAACATCTTGGTGTAAATGCCCAAACTGGCACCAAAGCTTGCGTTTAACTCCAGGAACAGCCTAAGCACGAAAAAGCTTCAATGCTCAGCCCAAGCACACACCAAGTGGGCCTCGGAAGTGGATTTCTGCACTATCTGCACTTAGTTACTCATTTTCTGTAAACCCTAGTTACTAGTTTAGTATAAAAACTACTTTTAGAGACTTATTTTATATCTTTTAAATCCTTGGAATATTTTTTGATCACTTTGATCATAGACCATTATACATGTTTGGAGGCTGGCCTCACGGCCATGCCTAGACCTTTCACTTATGTATTTTCTACGGTGGATTTTCTACACCGCATAGATTAAGGTGTGGAGCTCTGCTGTTCTTCATGAATTAATGCAATTACTACTGTTTTTCTATTCAATTCACGACTACTTCTTCTCCAAGATATATTCTCGTACTTAATTCAGTTAATTCAGAATGAAGGGGTGACCCGTGACAATCACCCAATCTTCATTACTCGCTTTCAAAATTGATTTTCAAATCTTTTTCAATTAACTACATGACTTTTTGTTTGATTTTAAAAGTTTACTATTTCAATCATATCTTTTTCAAAACCACCTAACTACCTTTCTCTCTCTCTCTAATTTTCGAAAACTACTAACCCCTTTTTCAAAATTCTTTTTAATTAACTAATTATTTTAAATTCCAATTTTAATTTTATTTTATTCCTTTTATTAATTTCGAATTTTAACTAATAATTAAAATAAAACAAAAACATTTTTCTTTTTTTAAATATTTTTAAAAACTCTCTCTCATCTCTTTCTATTTATTTATTTAATCACTAACACTTCTTTTCTTCTTAAAATTTGAACCTTCTCCCTCTCTCTGTGTTTGAATTTTTCTCTTCTCATTCTTCTACTCTTCTCTTCTTCTACTCACAAAAAGAAATCCCTATACTGTGACATAGAGGATTCCTATTCTTTTCTGTTCTCTTATTTTTCATATGAGTAGAAGCAAGGATAAGAACATTCTTGTTGAAGCTGATCCGGAACCTGAAAGGACTCTAAAGAGGACGCTAAGAGAAGCTAAAGCGCAACACTCTGGAGAGGACCTGACAGAATTTTTCGAAAAAAAAGAAGAGATGGCCGAACCCAACAATAATGGTGGAGATGCAAGGAAGATGCTTGGTGACTTTATTGCACCCTCTTCTGACTTCTGTGGAAGGAGCATCTCAATTCCTGTAATTAGAGCAAACAACTTTGAGCTTAAGCCTCAATTAGTTTCTCTAATGTAGCAGAATTGCAAGTTTCATGGACTTCCATTGGAAGATCCTCATCAGTTTTTAGCTGAATTCTTGCAAATCTGTGACACTATTAAGACCAATGGGATTAATCCTGAGGTCCACAAACTTATGCTTTTCCCCTTTGCTGTAAGAGATAGAGCTAAGACATGGTTGGACTCACAACCTAAAGATAGCCTGAACTCTTGGGAAAAGCTGGTCAATGCTTTCTTGGCCAAATTCTTTCCACCTCAAAAGTTGAGTAAGCTTAGAGTGGAAGTCCAAACCTTCAGACAGAAGGAAGGTGAATCCCTCTATGAAGCTTGGGAAAGATACAAGCAATTGATCAGAAGGTGTCCTTCTGACATGTTTTCAGAATGGAGCATCATATGTATATTCTATGATGGTCTGTCTGAATTGTCCAAGATGTCATTGGACCACTCTGCTGGAGGATCTCTTCATCTGAAGAAGACGCCTGCAGAAGCCCAGGAACTCATTGAAATTGTTGTAAATAACCAGTTCATGTACACTTCTGAAAGGAATCCTGTGAATAATGGGGCAACTCAGAAGAAAGAAGTTATGGGGATTGATACTCTGAATGCCATATTAGCTCAAAACAAAATATTGACTCAGCAAGTCAATATGATTTCTCAGAGTTTGACTGGAATGCAAGCTGCTTCCTGTAGTACTAAAGAAGCTTCCTCTAAAGAATAAGCTTATGACACTGAGAATCCTGCAATGGAAGAGGTGAATTACATGGGAGAATCCTATGGAAACACCTATAATCCTTCATGGAGGAATCATCCAAATTTCTCATCGAAGGATCAACAGAAGCCTAATCAAGGCTTCAGTAACAATAATGGTGGGAGAAATAGGTTTGGCAATAGCAAACCTTTTCCATTATCTTCTCAGCAACAGACAGAGAATTCTAAGCAGAGCCACTCTGACTTAGCAACTGTAGTCTCTGATCTATCTAAGACCACTCTCAGTTTCATGACTGAAGCAAGGTCCTCCATTAGAAATTTGGAGGCACAAGTGGGTCAGTTGAGTAAAAAAGTTACTGAACTCCCTCCTAGTACTCTCCCAAGTAATATAGAAGAGAATCCAAAAAGAGAGTGGAAGGCCATAAACACGTCCCACATGGCCAAACCTCTAGAGGAGGGAAAGGCAGTGATTTCCAGTGAGGAAGACCTCATTGGACGTCCACTGGCCTCCAAGGAGTTCCCTAATGAGGAACCAAGGGAATCTGAGGCTCATATAGAGACCATAGAGATTCCATTGAACTTACTGTTGCCATTCATGAGCTCTGATGAGTATTCTTCCTCTGAAGAGGATGAAGATACTATTGAAGAGCAAGTTGCTCAATATCCAGGAGCAATCATGAAGCTGACTGCCAAGTTATTTGGTAATGAAACTTGGGAGGATGAACCCCCATTGCTCATCAATGAACTAAATGATCTGGTTCAACTGAAATTACCTCAGAAGAAACAGGATCCTGGAAAGTTCTTAATACCTTGTACCATAGGCACCATGACCTTTGAGAAGGCTCTGTGTGACCTGGGGTCAGGGATAAACCTCATGCCCCTCTCTGTAATGGAGAAACTAGGAATCTTTGAGGTACAAGCTGCTAAAATCTCACTAGAGATGGCAGACAATTCAAGGAAACAGGCTTATAGACTTGTAGAGGATGTCTTAGTGAAGGTTGAAGGCTTTTACATCCCTGCTGACTTCATAATCCTAGACACTGGGAAGGATGAAGATGATTCCATCATCCTTGGAAGACCCTTCCTAGCCACAGTAAGAGCTGTGATTGATGTGGACAGAGGAAAGTTAGTCCTTCAATTGAATGAGGACTACCTTGTGTTTAAAGCTCAAGGATCTTCTTCTGTAACCATGGACAGGAAGCATGAAAAGCTTCTCTCAATACAGAGTCAAACAGAGCCCCCACACTCAACTTCTAAGTTTGGTGTTGGGAGGCTACCATTAAGCTCTAAGTCTCTGTGAAGCTCTCTAAGAGCTCACTGTCAAGCTATTGACATTAAAGAAGTGCTTATTGGGAGGCAACCCAATGTTATTTAATTATATTTATTTTAATTTCCATTGTTACTTTATGTTTTGTTTAAGGTTGATGATCATGTGAAGTCACAAAAATAACTGAAAAGTCAAAAATAGAATGAAAAATAGCATTAAAAATAGCACACCCTGGAAGACAGGCTTACTGGCTTTTAAACGCTAGTAAGATTAGCAGAAAGGGTGTTTAACGCCCAGCCTGGCAGCATTCTGGGTGTTAAACGCCAGAATGGGCAGCACTCTGGGCGTTTAACACCAGAAAGGGCTGTCTGGCATTTAGTAGGAGTTAAATGCCAGAAATGGGCATCTGGCTGGCATTTAACGCCAGCAATGGGCAGCAGAGTGGCGTTTAACGCCAGGAAAGGTTGCAGAGCTGGCGTTAAATGCCAGATTTGGCACACAATGGGCGTTTAAACGACAGAATGGTGCAGGGACTCGAATTCCTTGACACCTCAGGATCTGTGGACCCCACAGGATCCCCACCTACCCCACATCTTCTTCTCTCGTCTTTACACCTTTCCATAACACTCTTCCCCAAACACACTTGACCAATCCCATTAATAGCTCTTCCCCACAAGCTCTTCACCACTCATATCCATCCATCAATAAACCCCACCAACCTCTCCACTCAAATTCAAACCATTTCCCTCCCAAACCCAACCCATCATACATGGCTACCCTCTCTCCCTTACCCTATAAATACCCCTCCTTACCACCTTCAATTTCACACATCATACACATTACACCCCACTTGGCCGAACCCTCACCTCACCTCCATCTCCCTCATTTCTTCTTCTTCTACTTATTTCTTTCTTCTTTTGCTCGAGGACGAGCAAACATTTTAAGTTTGGTGTGGAAAAAAGCATTGCTTTTTTGTTTTTCATAACCATTAATGGCACCAAAGGCCGGAGAAACCTCTAGAATGAGGAAAGGGAAGGCAATCACTTCCACCTCTGAGTCATGGGAGATGGAGAGATTCATCTCAAAAGTGCATCAAGACCACTTCTATGAAGTTGTGGCCAAGAAGAAGGTGATTTCCGAGGTCCCCTTCAAACTCAAAAAGAGTGAATATCCGGAGATCCGACATGAGATTCAAAGAAAAGGTTGGAAAACTCTCACCAACCCCATTCAACAAGTCGGGATCTTAATGGTTCAAGAGTTCTATGCCAATGCATGGATCACTAAGAACCATGACTAAAATGTGAACCTGAACCCAAAGAATTGGCTCACAATGGTTCGGGGGAACTACTTGGATTTCAGTTCGAAAAATGTGAGGCTAGCATTCAACTTGCCAATGATGCAAGGAGACCCTCACCCTTTAACTATAAGGGTCAACTTTGATCAAAGGTTGGACCAAGTCCTTAGGGACATTTGTGTGGAAGGTGCTCAATGGAAGAGAGACTCAAGAGGCAAGCCGGTTCAATTAAGAAGGCTTGACCTCAAACCCGTGGCTAGGAGATGGTTGGAGTTCATCCAACACTCTATTATTCCTACTAGCAACCGGTCTGAAGTTACAATAGACTGGGCTATCATGATCCATAGTATCATGAAAGGAGAGGAAGTAGAAGTTCATGAGATCATATCCCTAGAACTCTACAAAGTGGCGGATAAGCCCTCTACTTTGGCAAGGTTAGCCTTTCCTCATCTCATTTGTCACCTATGCAATTCAGCTGGAATTGTCATAGAGGAAGATATCCTCATTGAAGAGGACAAGCCCATCACTAAGAGAAGGATGGAGCAAACAAGAGAGCCCACTCATGGACCTCAACAAGAGCATGAGGAAGTTCCTCATCAAGAAATCTTTGAGATACCTCAAGGGATGTACTTTCCTCCACAAAACTATTGGGAGCAAATTAACACTTCCTTAGGAGAACTGAGTTCCAACATGGGACAACTAAGGATGGAGCACCAAGAGCATTCCATCCTTCTCCATGAAATTAGAGATGACCAAAGAGCCATGAGAGAGGAGCAACAAAGGCAAGGAAGAGACATAGAGGAGCTCAAGCACTCCATAAGATCTTCAAGAGGAAGAACTAGCCGCCATCACTAAGGTGGACCCGTTCTTTAATTTCCTTGTTCTTACTTTTACTGTTTTTCAAAAATTATGCTTTATATTTTGTCTATGTTTGTGTTTTTATTACATGATCATTAGTGTCTAGTGTTTATGTCTTAAAGCTATGAATGTCCTATGAATCCATCACCTCTCTTAAATGAAAAATGTTTTTAATTGTAAAAGAACAAGAAGTACATGATTTCGAATTCTATCTTAAAATTAGTTTAATTATTTTAATGTGGTGGCAATACTTTTTGTTTTCTGAATGAATGCTTGAACATTGCATATTTTTGAATTTGTTGTTTATGAATGTTAAAATTGTTGGCTCTTGAAAGAATAATGAAAAAGGAAAAATGTTATTGGTAATCTGAAAAATCATAAAATTGATTCTTAAAGCAAGAAAAAGCAGTGAAAAACAAAGCTTGCGAAAAAAATGCAAAAAAAAAAAAAGAATAAAGAAAAAAAAAGAAGCAAGCAGAAAAAGCCAATAGCCCTTTAAACTAAAAGGCAAGGGTAAAAAGGATCTAAGGCTTTGACCATTAATGGATAGGAGGGCCCACAGGAATAAAATCCTGGCCTAAGCGGCTAAACCAAGCTGTCCCTAACCATGTAATTGTGGTGTGAAGGTGTCAAGTGAAAAGCTTGAGACTAAGTGGATAAAGTCGTGGTCCAAAGCAAAAAGAGTGTGCTTAAGAGCTCTGGACACCTCTAACTGGGGACTCTAGCAAAGCTGAGTCACAATTTGAAAAGGTTCACCCAGTTATGTGTCTGTGGCATTTATGTATCCGGTGGTAATACTAGAAAACAAAATGCTTAGGGTCACGGCCAAGACTCATAAAGTAACTTTGTTCAAGAATCAACATACTGAAATATGTGAATCAAAAAGGATAAAGTGAGATGCCAAAATTGTTCAGAAACAAAAAGGCTACAAGTCCCGCTCATCTAATTGAAGCTAATCTTCATTCATAAGTTTGGAATTCATTGTATATTCTCTTCTTTTCATCCTATTTTGTTTTTAGTTGCTTGGGGACAAGCAACAATTTAAGTTTGGTGTTGTGATGAGTGGATAATTTATACCCTTTTTGGCATTATTTTTAGGTAGTTTTTAGTATATTTTAGTTACTTTTTATTATATTTTTATTAGTTTTTATGCAAAAATCACATTTCTGGACTTTACTATGAGTTTGTGTGTTTTTCTGTAATTTCAGATATTTTCTGGCTGAAATTGAGGGACCTGAGCAAAAATCTGATTCAGAGGCTGAAAAAGGACTGCAGATGCTGTTGGATTCTGACCCTCCTACATTCGAAGTAAATTTTCTGGAGCTACAGAAGCCCAATTGGCACGCTCTCAATTGCGTTGGAAAGTAGACATCCTGGGATTTCCAGCAATATTTAATAGTCCATACTTTGTCCGAGATTTGATGGCCCAAATTGGCTTTCAAAGTCAGCTTAAAACATCTTGGCGTAAAACACCCAAACTGGCACCAGAATTGGAGTTAAACGCCCAAACTGGCACCAAAGTTGGCGTTTAACTCTAGGAACAGCCTAGGCACGAAAAATGTTCAATGCTCAGCCCAAGCACACACCAAGTGGGCCCCGGAAGTGGATTTCTGCACTATCTGCACTTAGTTACTCATTTTCTGTAAACCCTATTTACTAGTTTAGTATAAAAACTACTTTTAGAGACTTATTTTATATCTTTTAAATCCTTGGAATATTTTTTGATCACTTTGATCATAGACCATTGTACACGTTTGGAGGCTGGCCTCATAGCCATGCCTAGACCTTTCACTTATGTATTTTCTACGGTGGAGTTTCTACACCCCATAGATTAAGGTGTGGAGCTCTGCTGTTCTTCAAGAATTAATGCAATTACTACTGTTTTTCTATTCAATTCACGCCTACTTCTTCTCCAAGATATACTCTCGTACTTAATTCAGTTAAGTCAGAATGAAGGCGTGACCCGTGACAATCACCCAATCTTCGTTACTCGCTTAGCCAAGATCGCGTGCCTGACAACCACAAAGCGATCTACATGATGTTCAACGTAGTCATTGGACGACGGCTGGAGTATACTCTTTTGGATATCTAATACACGGACCGAGTCCGTGAGATTAGTATCTTCGTGGTATAGGCTAGAACCATTGGCAGCATTCTTGAGATCCAAAAAGTCTAAACCTTGTCTGTGGTATTCCGAGTAGGATCTGGGAAGAGATGACTGTGACGAGCTTCAAACTTGCGAATGTTGGGCGCAGTGACAGTGTGCAAAAGAACAATGGTCCTATTCCGACACTAGCGGGAACCGACAGATGATTAGTCGTGCGGTGACAGCGCATATGGATTTGTTTTCATCCGAGAGGATCATACAGCTTGCCATGGAAGGAGGTAACGCATGGTTGGAAGAAGGTAGTAGGAAAGCAAAGGTTCAGAAGGAATAAAGCATCTCCAGACGCTTATCTGAAATTCCCACCAATGAATTACATAAGTATCTCTATCTTATATAAGTATCTCATAACCATTTGAATCCGCCTGACTGAGATTTACAAGGATGACCATAGCTTGCTTCAAGCCGACAATCTCTGTGGGATCGACCCTTACTCACGTAAGGTTTATTACTTGGACGACCCAGTGCACTTGCTGGTTAGTTACGTGGAGTTGTGAAGAATTATTGAGATCACGTTATGCGCACCAAGTTTTTGGCGCCGTTTTCGGGGAATAAACAATTCGCATATAAAACCTCAATCCAAAAGATTAGACTTGGCTTAACAGCCAGCCAGGCTTCAACATATCTCATGAAGCTCTATAATTCATTCTTAAATTTTTTTTTCGAAAATAAAAATAAAAAGCTTAAACATAAAATAAAATTACCCAATCTAAGCAACAAGATGAACCGTCAGTTGTCCAAACTCGAACAATCCCCGGCAACGGCACCAAAAACTTGGTGCACGGAATTGTGATCACACTTTTCACAACTCCGGTACAACTAACCAGCAAGTGCACTGGGTTGTCTAAGTAATAAAACCTTACGTGAGTAAAGGTCGATCCCACAGAGATTGTTGGCTTGAAGCAAACTATGGTCATCCAATAAGTCTTAGTCAGGCGGATTCAATTGCTTATGGGTTTTGATAATTAAAAGGTAAATAAAACATAAAATAAAATAAGATACTTATGTAATTCATTAGTGGGAATTTCAGATAAGCGTTTGGAGATGCTTTGTTGCTTCTGAACCTCTGCTTTCCTATTGTCTTCATCGAATCATGCGTGCTCCCTTCCATGGCAAGCTGTAGGTTCCTCTCAGTGAAAATGGTCCAAGTACGGTTTCTGCACGGCTAATCAACTGTCAGATTTCTCGTCTCGGATGAAAAATACCAGGTACAGCTACCGCATGGCTAATCATCTGTCGGTTCTCACTTGTGTCAGAATAGGATCTCTCTATCCTTTTGCACACTATCACTGCGCCCAACATTCACGAGTTTGAAGCCTGTCACAGTCATCCTGTCCTAGATCCTACTCGGAATACCACAGACAAGGTTTAGACTTTCCGGATCTCAGGAATGCTGCCAATTAGTTCTAGCCTCTACCACGAAGGTTCTAATCTCACGGACTCGGTTCGTGAATCAGAGACCCAAGAGAATATACTCCGGCTGTCATCTAATGACTACGTTGAACATCATGTAGACCGCTTGTGGTTGTCAGGCACGCGGATCTTGGCTAAGCGAGTAACGAAGATAGTGGGTGATTGTCACGGGTCATCCCTTCATTCTGACTTAACTGAATTAAGTACTAGAATATATCTTAGAGAAGAAGTAAGCAAGAATTGAAAGAGAAATAATAGTACTTGCATTAATTCATGAAGAACAGCAGAGCTCCGCACCTTAATCTATGAGGTGTAGAAACTCCACCGTAGAAAAAATATAAAAGAAAAAGGTCTAGGCATGGCCGAATGGCCAGCCTCCCAGTCCAAATGTTCAGAGATAATAATTCCAAGATACGAATACAATAGTAAAATGTACTATTTATACTAAAATTAGTTACTAAGGATTACAGAAAATAAGTAACTCAGTGCAGATAGTGCAGAAATCCACTTCTGGGGCCCACTTGGTGTGTGCATGGGATGAACATTGAGCTTTACACGTGCATAGGCCTTTTCTAGAGTTAAACGCCAGTTTGGATGCCAGTTTGGGCGTTTAACTCCAGTTCTGGTGCTAGTTCTGGCGTTTTATGCCAGAAAAAGGGTCTCTTACTGACGTTTGAACGCCAGTTTGGGCCATCAAATCTCAGGAAAAATATGGACTATTATATATTGCTGGAAAGCCCAAGATGTCGACTTTCCAACGCAATTGAGAGCGCGCCAATTGAGCTTCTATAGCTCTAGAAAATCCACTTCGAGTGCAGGAGGGTCAGAATCCAACAGCATTTGCACTCTTTTCTCAGCCTCTGAATCAGACTTTTACTCAGATCCCTCAATTTCCACCAGAAAATACCTGAAATTACAAAAAAAAATACACAAACTCATAGTAAAGTCCAGAAATGTGATTTTTGCTTAAAAACTAATAAAAATATAATAAAAAGTAACTAAAAAATACTAAAAACTACGTAAAAATAATGCCAAAAAGGGTATAAATTATTCGCTTATCAACCTCCATCCTCACCGTGCAAGGGACAAACCACCTTCTCCACATCTAAGTCATCAGGTTTAACCAAGCATTTATCTGGGAATAATTTAATTTAATTCTTTCCATATACTCACATTCATTCCAGAGCCTAAGAATTAGTTTTCATATCTTAAATAGGGGTTACATAAGTTTACCAGCTTGCCGGAGAAGGCAAAGAGTCAAAAACAGAGTTTAAGTGAGAAAACATGACTTATGTGTACACATCACCCTTGTGTGTACGCACAAATTAGAAGGGCTTCCCAGCTTGTGCGTACGAACAATTTGATAAATTTCTGGGCATGCATACATATAGCCCTCATGCGTACGCACAAGCATTAACACCCTGATAAACCACTATTTTATGGTTTATCTTGTGCTCAATTGAGTCGTTTTTATCAATTCTTTACTCACTTATTTATATAATTTGCACGGTTTTACAATTCCTTCCTGATTTTGTGATATAATTGAAAACATGTTTCTTAGGCCTTTAAAATGTCAATTTTAATTATCCTTTATTATCATTCGATGCCGTGATCTGTATGTTGAGTGCTTTCAGGCTTCATAGGGCAGAAATGGCTTAGAGGATGGAAAGGAAACATGTAAAAGTGGAAGGAACGCGAAAATAAAGTTTTGAGAAGCTGGCAGCGATGCGCACGCATGGGCGACGCGTACGCGTGCCTAGCGCAGGGGACAAGCGATGCGTACGCATGACTGACGCGTACGGTGACAAAGAAAATTGCCAAGACGTGCACGCGTGACATGCGCCACGTGCAGAAAGTTGCAAAAAGCGCTAGGGGCAATTTCTGGGCTCCTTTTTCGCTCAATTCCAAGCCCAGGAACACAGAATAGAGGCTGCAGAATGGGGAAATCATTCAACCATTCATTGATTCATAAATTTATATAATTTGAGATTTTAGATGTATTTTTCTAGAGAGAGAGGCTCTCTCCTCTCTCTAGGTTTTAGGATTTCTCTTAGTTTTAGGTTTATTTCTTCTCAATTCCAGGTTCAATGTTCCTTTAATTTAGTTTCTCTTCTACTTTTATTTATTCTAGCATTCTAGTTTATTTATTTTCCCAATTTGGTTTATGAACTCCATGTTAGATTTGATTTCTTTATTTAATGTAGTTTAAGGTATTTCATATTTATGATTTTAATTTAGCTTTTTACATTCTTAGCTTGAATTGATTAATTGGAGATGCTTGAGTTATCAAACTCCTTTGTTGATTGTTAATTTAAAGTTACTGGTTGATTTGGATCCCTCTAAGCTAGTCTTTCCTTAGGAGTTAACTAGGACTTGAGGAATCAAAGTGATTAGTCCACTTCACTTTTCTTTATTTAGTAAGGGTTAACAAAGTGGGAGTAACAAGCAATTCTCATCATAATTGATAAAGATAACTAGGATAGGACGTCCAGTTCTCATACCTTGCCATGAATTTTTCCAATTATTAATTTACTTTCTTGCAATTTACTTTTCTTGTTCCTTATTCAAAAACTCCAAAAAGATAATCTTCCATAACCAATAATAAATACACCTCCCTGCAATTCCTTGAGAGACGACCCAAGGTTTAAATACTTCAGTTATCAGTTTTATTAGGGGTTTGTTACTTGTGACAACCAAATTTTTGTACGAAAGGATTCCTTGTTGGTTTAGAAACTATACTAGCAACGAGAACTTATTTATGAAATTCTTTACTAGCAAAAATCTGTTCGTCAAAATGGCGCCGTTGCTGGGGATTTACAAACGTGTGTCTTATTATTGGTTATTGTAAATAATTTTGCTTTTTTGTTTCTTTGTTAGTGTTTCTAGTTTTAGGAGTTTATTTTAATTAATTTCTATTAGTTCTTATTACTATGAATTCTCACCACTTCGGCTATGAGTTTAGTTCAAATTATGTTGCAGGGAATGGACGCTATAATGAGAACATGCATCAAGATCGAAATAATCAAAGATGGGAGGAGCCACGAGGATTTGATCAACCCTTTCGTCAACAACCTCCTCTAATGTGCCATGGGCAACGACCGTTCTACGATGCATCCCCAGACAATGGTTATGGTAGACCCTTTCGTGACAACCAACCTCCACCAAATTATCATGGTCAAGAGCCATTCTGAGGTGCGTACTAAGATGATGGATATGGTGGACGCCCTTGTAGTTACCAACAAGCCCCACCATATTCCTATGAACCCCCTCCTCAACATAGCTTTGAACCACCATACTCACAAGCCCCTTACCACCAAACACCCCCATATGATCCTAATCCTTATCCACCATATGAACCATACATAGAACCACCCCAATTCCAAAATAATTTCCCCCCTTCATCCCCTAATGATGAGTTGCTTCACTCTGTTAAGACCATGGAAAGCACACTTATCGATCTGACCTCCGCTATATAAGCCCTCGTCTCCCAGATTGAATCATCGAATACCTCCAACATTCAACCCTCAAGCTTTACTGCATCACCACCCTCCATGGAAGAGCACCCACATCCATCAATCTAGGAGCAACATGATCCCAATTATGCTACTGACCCGGAACAAGAGAGAAGTGATCGGTTTCATGAATTCATACTTCACAAGAAGCTAGAGGAGGCCCTAAAGGTGGAGGTAGGAGAGACCCTTGAAGGAAGTTGTCAAGAGGTGGAAGTCAACAAGGAGGAGTTTGATTTTGTATTAGAGCAAGTAGAGAAAGCCAAAATTATCACAGAAGAGGAAGTGGTTGAAGACTTGAAAAATGTGGAACCTCCATGGAAAAGTCCAGTCATAGAGCCTCCTTCCAAGGTGTTTGATGTTGATGTTGAGGAGGGTGTACAACCTCCAAGGCATATCATGATTGAAGACTTTGCAGAGGTTGATCAAGAGATGGAGATTAAAGAAGAAGAAGCACAACATCCCATGCCCTTGGTAAGTAATGAAGAGATTGAATGGGAAAAAAGCTACCAAGAGGAAGAGGTTGAAATTAAAGAAGCTTGCAAAGAGGTGGAAGTTGTCAAGGAAGAGCTCAAGGGAATGGAGCTAGAAATCACCTTGCCAAAGTTGTTGGAGACCCCTCCCCCAAAGCCATCACCATCCATTCCTTCATTCAAATGGGTAAATCTTTCATCTCTAAGCTTAATTAGCCCACTTGAATATGCTTTGTGTGTTTCTCTGTGATTTCAGGTAATTTCTGGCTGAAATTGAGGGACTTGAGCAAAAATCAGATTCAGAGGTTGAAGAAGGACTGCAGATGATGTTGGATTCTGACTTCCCTGCACTCAAAGTAGATTTTCTGGAGCTACAGAACTTCAAATGGCGCGCTCTCAATTGCTTGGAAAGTAGACATCCAGGGCTTTCCAGCAATATATAATAGTCTATACTTTGCCCGATTTTAGATGACGCAAACTGGCGTTCAACGCCAGTTCCATGTTGCATTCTGGAGTTAAACGCCAGAAATAGGTTGCAAAGTGGAGTTAAACGCCAGAAACAGGTTATAAACTGGTGTTCAACTCCAAGAGAAGCCTCTACACGTGTAAAGCTCAATGCTCAGTCCAAGCACACACCAAGTGGGCCCCAGAAGTGGATTTCTGCATTATTTACTCATTTCTGTAAACCCTAGTAACTAGTTTAGTATAAATAGGACTTTTTACTATTGTATTTATATCTTCGGATCATCTTTTGATCATGTTTTGATGATTGAACCCTCTTTGGGAGGCTGGCCATTCGCCCATGCCTGGACCTTTATCACTTATGTATTTTCAACGGTAGAGTTTCTACACACCATAGATTAAGGTGTGGAGCTCTGCTGTTCCTCATGAATTAATACAAAGTACTATTATTTTTCTATTCAATTCAAGCTTATTCCAATTCTAAGATATTCATTCGCACTTCAATGTGAATGTGATGATTGTGACAGTCATCATCATTCCCAACCTATGAACGCGTGCCTAACAACCACTTCCGTTCTACCTTAGATTGAATGAATATCTCTAGGATTCCTTAATCAGAGTCTTCGTGGTATAAGTTAGAATCCATGGACGGCCATTCTTGAGATCCGGAAAGTATAAACCTTGTCTGTGGTATTCCGAGTAGGATCTGGGAAGGGATGGCTGCGACGAGCTTCAAACTCGCGAGTGCTGGGCATAGTGACAGACGCAAAAGGATCAATGGATCCTATTCCAGTATGATCGAGAACCGACAGATGATTAGCCATGCAGTGACAGTGCATTGGACCATTTTCACTGAGAGGACAGGATGTAGCCATTGACAACGGTGATGCCTAACATACAGCTTGCCATAGAAAGGAGTATGAATGATTGGATGAAGATAATAGGAAAGCAGAGGTTCAGGAGGAACGAACGCATCTCTATACGCTTATCTGAAATTCTCACCAATGAATTACATAAGTATCACTATCTTTATTTTATATTTTATTCTTCTTTTAATTATTAAATCTCTATAATCAATTGAATCCGCTTGACTGAGATTTACAAGGTGACCATTGCTTGCTACAAGCCGACAATCTCCGTGGGATCGACCCTTACTCACATAAGGTTTATTACTTGGACGACCCAGTGCACTTGCTGTTTAGTTGTGCGAAGTTGTGACAAAGAACTAAGATTATGAACGTGCGTATTGAGTTTTTATCGCCGTTACCAAGGAATGGAACCGTCACGATTTCTGCACACCATGTGCCTAGCGCAGAAGACAAGCAACGCGTATGCGTGGCTGACGCGTACGCGTGACAAGGAAAATCGCCAAATGACGCGCACGCGTGACCTACGCATACGCATGACATGCGCCACGTGCAGAAAGTTGTAGAAAGTGCTAGGGGCAATTTCTGGGCTTCTTTTTGGCCCAATTCCAAGCCCCGAAACACATAATAGAGGCTGCAGAATGGAAAAATCATTCAATCATTCATTCATTCATCAATTCACATAATTTGAGGTTTTAGGTGTAGTTTTCTAGAGTAGGTTTTAGGATTTCTCTTAGTTTTAGGTTTATTTCTTCTCAATTCCAGGTTCAATGTTCCTTTAATTTAGTTTCTCTTCTACTTTTATTTATTCTAGCATTCTAGTTTATTTATTTTCCCAATTTGGTTTATGAACTCCATGTTAGATTTGATTTCTTTATTTAATTCAATTTGAGGTATTTCATATTTATGATTTTAATTTAGCTTTTTACATTCTTAGCTTGAATTGATTAATTAGAGATGCTTGAGTTATCAAACTCCTTTGTTGATTGTTAATTGAAAGTTGCTGGTTGATTTAGATCCCTCTAAGCTAGTATTTCCTTTATTTAGTCCACTTGACTTTCCTTTATTTAGTAAGGGTTAACTAAGTGGGAGCAACAAGCAATTCTCATCATAATTGATAAGGATAACTAGGATAGGACGTGCAGTTCTCATACCTTGCCAAGAGTTTTTCTAATTATTAATTTACTTTCTTGCAATTTACTTTTCTTGTTCCTTATTCAAAAACCCCAAAAAGATAATTTTCCATAACTAATAATAATACACCTTCCTGCAATTCCTTGAGAGATGACCCGAGGTCTAAATACTTCGGTTATCAATTTTATTAGGGATTTGTTACTTGTGACAACCAAATTTTTGTACGAAAGGATTCCTTGTTGGTTTAGAAACTATACTAGCAACAAGAACTTATTTATGAAATTCTTTACTAGCGAAAATCTGTTCGTCACACCCGCTCTGTTGGGTGTGATAAACCCCATATTTAGGGTTTATCTTGTGCTTGATTTAGGGGATTTTATGACCTTTTACCCACATTTATTCAATGAAATAGCATGGTTTCATGATTGTCTCCTAATTTGTACCTAAGTGTGAAAACATGTTTTCTAGGCCCTTAATTAGCCAAATTTAATTCACCTTTGATTCCACTGGATGCCTTGATTTGTTTGTTAAGTGATTTCAGGTTGAAAAGGCTAGGAATGAATCAAAGGAGTGAAGAGGAAAGCATGCAAAGTGGAGAACACATGGAAAAGCCAAAGATTTGAGATGCACCATCCACGCGCACACGCACTAGACGCGCACGCGTGGATCGCGAAAACTTCAGGGATGCGCACGCGTGCTGTACGCGTACGTGTCGGTGGCCGCACGTGATTTTTAAATAGAAAACGTGCCCAGCGAATTCTGAGGAGCTGTGGGGCCCAGTTTGCAACCAACTTTGGCGCCAAAGTGCTTTAAAGGACCAAGGATTGAAGGGAATTCACATATTTTGCTCATTTACACACATTAGGATTAGTTTTAGTTAGTTTTAGAGAGAGAGAGCTTCTCTCTAGGATTAGGATTAGGATTAGATTTAGGTCAATAATCTTAGATCTAGGTTTTAATTCATGCTTTCATCTTGTTCTACATCTCAATTCTTTGTTGTTACATTCATGATTCCTCTATTCTTTTGTTGTAATTTCCTTTATGTTGTTTTGTATGCTTTGTTGTAGATCTACTCTTGTTCCTTCTATTTTCTTTCAATTCAATTTGAGGTAATTCATAATAATTGTGTCTCTTTTGATTATTGTTGTTAATTCTTTGTAATAATTGTTGTTAGATTCTATTTTTGTTGTCAATTTACTATGCTTTTCTTTTGTGCCTTCCAAGTGTTTGATGAAATGCTTGGTTGGATTATAGAGTAGATTTTTTCCCTCTTGGCATAGGTAGACTAATTAGTGACTCTTGAGTTATCTAATGCTTTTGTTGATTGATAATTAGAAGTTGCTAGTTGATTTGAATGCCTCTAAAGCTAGTCTTTCCTTAGTAGTTGATTAGGACTTGAGGAATTAAATTGATTCATCCACTTGACTTTCCACCATGGTTAGAGGTTAACTAAGTGGGAGTAATGGACAATTGTGGTCACAATTGAGGAGGATGACTAGGATAGGACTTCCAATTCTCATACCTTTCCAAGAGCTTTGTAGATGTTAGTTTATTTTCATTGCCATTTATATTTCATGTCTCTTATCTCAAAAACCCCAAAACATACCTCATAACCAATAACAAGACACTTTATCGCAATTCCTAGGGAGAACGACCCGAGGTTTAAATACTTCGGTTTATAATTTTAGGGGTTTGTACTTGTGACAAACAATCTTTTGTATGAAAGGATTATTTGTTGGTTTAGAAACTACACTTGCAATGAGAATTCATTTGTGAATTCTAAACCATCAAAAATCTATTCATCAAAAGATTACTACCAAACTGTGCGTGGGTACGCAAACCATAATTTCTGGTTTTCTGCATAATCTCATAACTTAGTTTTTTATACTGATTTTTATTCATTCATAATTTCTATAAAGATCTTTTAACTAGCTTTCATTTAAGATAAATTTTACACAATTCCAAGCTTCGAGCACCAAGTTATAGCTCGCTGAAGTTGGTCAAAATTCTGTTTTTACCAATTTCACCAAAACTCCATTCAATCTATTTTCAACCATTCCAAAACTACTTTTATACATCTCAATACTCATTCATCATTTTATATACATTCAAACACCTATTCACAACAACAATATACAACACTTCTCAATTCATCCAAAGCTCATTAATTTTGAAATCAATTCACACATGGCAATCACCACTTACCATTACTTACCTTATAGGGGATGCCTCACCCTATCTCGGCCTCCGACTCATTTTCCATATCAATTGCCATTATAAGCAATTATACCACGCCAAAACAATTATACATATGCAATATCATTCATACAATTGTATAACACTCGTCAAACACCAAATTCACATAATCTACTAAATCACAATCCACCATCAACATATATCATTCGACGCTATCCTAGGGTAATTAACCTAGGTTTTCACGTAGTGTTACATAGTAGTTATTTGAAATTAAGACTCGAACCTTCGTTGACGATGGTCTCAACCTCGGAAAAACTCTTCTTCGGAAAATTCCAACCTTCACCGGCTCAAACTCCACCAATTCCACAGCAAGGCGATCCAAGGAGTCCAATCCCGCGCCAAAATTTTACCGGGCTTGTAATGACCCACATTTTTGAAAATCTAAATATAAATAAGTTATAATTTATTTTATAAATTGGAGTTCTTTATATTTAAAAATTATTTTATTATAAGTAATTAAATTAATTTTATAACTATTTAAATTCAATCAATTTCATATTCATATATTTACTTTTGTTATGATGAAATATTTTACATAATTAAAACTATAATTCTAGTAATTTATAAGTAATGAAAATTATATGTATAATTTAACTTGAGTAATTGATATTTTAATTTAAAAATAAAGTTTAGTTAATAATATTATTATCGAGTTCAATATCCGCCGATATGAGTAAATAACGGTACTCTTCGGTGAAGTTAGCTTTACTAATGCTTCATCGTATATCTTTTATCCTTTTGTTACTAATGTCATTTATAATTATTACTTGTATTTTAATATATCCAGCTTTTATAATTTTTCGTTTAAGATATTTATAACTTGAATCGCTAACTCAGCAGCTTGGTTGCGTGACACCCAAGCCCCCCTAATGACACCTAGCCACTAATTCGCCATATCATCATCATCAACCACAATTAATCCTTCTTTTTCTAATTATTGAACCTGAACCTAAAGAAAATAAAAGAGAAAGTCCGTAAGGGAGAGAGAAGGAGAAACTATGGAACCTCTAAACTTTCGAACTCAATTTTTTGAGATCCGTAACTCCGATTAAAAAAATCTAATCCGATTAAAGTGTTCGTATCTTTGTCCTCTTCATGTTGACATTACTTTTATTTGGGAGAAATTGATGGTGGAGCTACTGTCCCTCCATGCAAGGTCCCTCAGAGGGAGCCCTGGAGGTGGAGTAGCCGATTTTGACATTTTCTTTTTCGATTTCTCGTTTAGAAACCTTCCCTGAAGCTTCTGTTGTTGTGATTTTTGCACGGAGATAGGGTTTGATAATTTTATAAAAATTAAATGTGAATTTGATAAGTGAATGTTGGTTTGATTGATTATTGTTTGAATTTGATTAAGTTTTTGTTGAATTATTATTGTTTGCTTGAGATTTTGGTTCGGCTATATATAAACAACCAGCTGGGGTGTTTTGATTATTTTGGGACTATTGTGATGTGATATTTAGAGATAAATTTTGATGAGGTTTGATGGCCGCGAGATTAAATTAAAAGTTGTGAAAAATCAATTACCGAAACCGTTGAAAAACTAATTAAAAATCAAGTAATTTTGATAAACTTTAAATGAATTTGATTTGGTTCTTTGAAAATCATAAAACCCTCATGTTTTGACTATTTTGTGGCCAAATATAATTAAGAAAGAGTTTTAGGGCTGGAAGTTAAATAAAAGAAAGTTTGTGAGTTAAAATTGAATTTTTAGAAGTTTAGTGATTAAAATATAATTTCTAAAAAGTTTGGGGGTCAAAATGAATTTTCAAAAGCTTTAAGAACTATAATAGCTTATTTTGAATTATTAAAGAAATGATTATGTTTTAAGTTTTATTGAGAAAAGTATTATGTTTGAATTTGATTTATCAAGAAAAGGTTAATGTTTCGAGTTTGACTTATTTGAGGAAGAGAGGAAAGATGCAGTGGCGTTGTCCACTTGTTCCGGATAAGGATTTGAGACTCCAGGTAAGATGCAGTAGTGTTGTCCACTTGCTCCGGCTAAAGGTTCGAGACTCTGAGTAAGAAGCAAGGGTTGAGTTCTATCACCACTTGCTCCAGAAAAGAGACGAGGAAGAAAAATGAAGAAAAATGAGTTTGATTATGAAATTGAATGAATATAATAAATGAGACATGGTTGAGGATGATTGATGATAAGTATGTTTGTGTTTTCTCTCTAGTTGTAAGGGTGACAGGGCACCTAATCCCTCTAATGGTGACAGGGCACGTATTTCCTCTAATGGTATTAATGCGCAACAGAGAAACAGAATCTGGATTAGCTACTGGACATGTCGGGTTTGGCTATATAACCAACAAATGAGCTCATTAGCCATAGGACAAACATGCATCATACTTGTTTGCGTAAATTTGTTAGTGAGTGTGTTTCTTGTGATTGTGGGTGTACTATATGATTGTTTGATTTCTGTGTTTTTTATTCGTTAAGTCTAATTGTATTCGATTGCTCGTTGCTGTTGGCTAAGGAAATAAAATAAACATAACTATACACCCCGACCCTACTAAGAACTCCCCAGTTCTTACCCCTGGTGTGCGAAATCGTGATTGTTCCTTCCTTGGTAACGGCGCTAAAAACTTAATACGCACGTTCATGTTCTTTATTCTGTTTCACAACTTCGTACAACTAACCAGCAAGTGCACTGGGTCGTCCAAGTAATAAACCTTACGTGAGTAAGGGTCGATCCCACGGAGATTGTTAGTATGAAGCAAGCTATGGTCACCTTGTAAATCTCAGTTAGGCGGATATTAAAAGGTTATGGAGTTTTCGAATAATAATATTAATTAAACAGAAAATAAAGATAGAGATACTTATGTAATTCATTAGTGAGAATTTCAGATAAGTGTATAGAGATGCTTTCGTTCCTCTGAACCTCTGCTTTCCTGCTGTCTTCATCCAATCCTTCCTACTCTCTTCCATGGCAAGCTTTGTGTAGGGCATCACTATTGTCAATGGCTACTTCCCATCCTCTCTGTGAAAATGGTTCGATGCGCTGTCACTGCATGGCTAATCATCTGGATGTTCTCGATCATACTGGAATAGGATTCACCCCCATTTGCGTCTGTCACTACGCCCAGTACTCGCGAGTTTGAAGTTTGTCACAGCCATCCCTTCCCGGATCCTACTCGGAATACCACAGACAAGGTTTAGACTTTCCAGATCTCAGGAATGGCCATCCATGGGTTCTAACTTATACCACGAAGATTCTAATATCTCGGACTCGGTCCTCTGTATTAGATATCCAAGAGATACTCATTCTAGCTTATTTGCATGTAGAACGGAAGTGTTTGTCAGGCACGCATTCATAAGTGAGAATGATGATGAGCGTCACATAATCATCACATTCATCATGTTCTTCGGAGCGAATGGATATCTTAGAATAGGAATAAAGCTTGAATTGAATAGAAAAATAGTAGTACTTTGTATTAATTCATGAGGAACAGCAAAGCTCCACACCTTAATCTATGGAGTGTAGAAACTCTACTGTTGAAAATACATAAGTGATAATGGTCCAGGCATGGACGAATGGCCAGCCCCCATGAAAGTCTAAGATAGCATAAAACTAATCAAAGATGATCCGAAGATGTCAAATACAATAGTAAAAAGTCCTATTTATACTAGACTAGCTACTAGGGTTTACAGAAGTAAGTAATTGATGCAGAAATCCACTTCTGGGGCCCACTTGGTGTGTGCTTGGGCTGAGCATGAAGCTTTCACATGGAGAGGTCAATTTTGGAGTTGAACGCCAGTTTGTAACGTGTTTCTGGCGTTGAACTCCACTTTGCAACTTGTTTCTGGCGCTGAACGCCAGACTAAAACATGAAACTGGCGTTCAACGCCAGTTTGCATCATCTAAACTCGCGAAATGTATAAACTATTATATATTGCTGGAAAGCCCTGGATGTCTACTTTTCAACGCAATTAGAAGCGCGCCATTTAGAGTTCTGTAGCTCCAGAAAATCTACTTTGAGTGCAGGGAGGTCAGAATCCAATAGCATCTGCAATCCTTCTTCAACCTCTGAATCTGATTTTTGCTCAAGTCCCTCAATTTCAGCCAGGAAATACCTGAAATCATAGAAAAACACACAAACTCATAGTAAATTCCAGAAATGAGATTTTTAATTAAAAACTAATAAAAATATACTAAAAACTAACCAAATCATACTAAAAACCATGTAAAAACAATGCCAAAAAGTGTATAAAGTATCTGCTCATCACAACACAAAACTTAAATTGTTGCTTGTCCCCAAGCAACTGAAAATCGAATAGGATAAAAAGAAGAGAATATACTATAAATTCCAAAATATTAATAAAACATAGCTCCAATCAGATGAGCGGGACTTGTAGCTTTTTGCCTCTTGAATAGTTTTGGCATCTCACTTTATCCATTGAAGTTCAGAATGATTGGTATCTATAGGAATTCAAAGTTCAGATAGTGTTATTGATTCTCCTAATTCAGTATGTTGATTCTTGAACACAGCTACTTTATGAGTCTTGGCCGTGGCCCTAAGCACTTTGTTTTCCAGTATTACCACCAGATACATAAATGCCACAGACGCATAACTGGGTGAACCTTTTTAGATTGTGACTCAGCTTTGCTGAAGTCCCCAATTAGAGGTGTCCAGGGTTCTTAAGCACACTCTTTTTTTTTTCTTTGGACCTTGACTTTAACCGCTCAGTCTCAAGTTTTCAGTTGACACCTTCACGCCACAAGCACATGGTTAGGGACAGCTTAGTTTAGCCGCTTAGGCCAGGATTTTATTCCTTTAGGCCCTCCTATCCACTGATGCTCAAAGCCTTGGATCCTTTTTATTTACCCTTGCCTTTTGGTTTTAAGAGCTTTTGGCTTTTTCTGCTTGCTTGTTCTTTTTCTCTTTTTTTTTCGCAAGCTTTGTATTCACTGCTTTTTCTTGCTTCAAGAATCATTTTTATGATTTTTCAGATTATCAAATAACATGTCTCCTTGTCATCATTCTTTCAAGAGCCATCATATTTAACATTCTTAAACGTCAAATTCAAAAGACATATACACTATTCAAGCATTCATTCAGAAAACAAAAAGTATTGTCACCACATCAAAATAATTAAACTAGTTTCAAGGATGAATTCGAAACCATGTACTTCTTGTTCTTTTGTTTTTAAAACATTTTTCATTTAAGAGAGGTGATGGATTCATATTCACTACTTTAAGGCATAGACACTTAGATACTAATGATCATGTAATAAGACACAAACATAAATAAACATTTAACATAAAAAATGAAAAACAGAAAATTTAAGAACAAGGAATGAGTCCACCTTAGTGATGGTGGCGTTTCCTTCTTGAGGAACCAATGATGTCCTTGAGCTCTTCTATGTCTCTTCCTTGTCTTTGTTGCTCCTCCCTCATTGCTCTTTGATCTTCTCTAATTTCATGAAGGATGATGGAGTGCTCTTGATGTTCCACCCTTAGTTGTCCCATGTTGGAACTTAATTCTCCTAGGGAGGTGTTGATTTGCTCCCAAAAATTCTGTGGAGGAAGGTGCATCCCTTGAGGCATCTCAGGGATTTCTTGGTGATGAGCTTCTTCATGCGTCCCTTGAGATCCATGAATAGGCTCTCTTATTGGCTCCATCCTTTTCTTAGTGATGGGCTTGTCCTCATCAATGAGAATATCTCCCTCTATGTCAATCCCAGCCAAATTGCATAGATGGAAAATGAGGTGAGGAAAGGCTAACCTTGTAGAGTTCTTGAGGTATAACCTCATGAACCTCCACTTCCTCCCCAATCATGATACTGTGGATCATGATGGCCCGGTCTACAGTAACTTCAGACCGGTTGCTAGTGGGAATGATTGAGCATTGAATGAACTCCAACCATCCTCTAGCTACAGGCTTAAGGTCCAGTCTTCTCAGTTGAACCGGTTTGCCTTTTGAGTCAATCTTCCATTGAGCTCCTTCCACACATATGTCCATGAGGACTTGGTCCAACCTTTGATCAAAGTTGACTCTTCTTGTGTAGGAGCGTGCGTTCTCTTCCATGATTGGCAAGTTGAACGCCAGCCTTTCATTTTCCGGACTGAAATCTAAGTAGTTCCCCCGAACCATGGTGAGCCAAGGCTTTGGATTCGGGTTCACACTTTGATCATGGTTCCTAGTAATCCATGAGTTTGCATAGAACTCTTGAACCATTAGGATTCCGACTTGCTGAATGGGGTTGGTTAGGATTTCCCAGCCTCTTCTTTGGATCTCATGTGGGATCTCCGGATACTCATTTTTCTTGAGTTTGAAAGGGACCTCGGGGATCACCTTCTTCTTGGCCACAACATCATAGAAGTGGTCTTGATGGACTTTAGAGATGAATCTCTCCATCTCCCATGACTTGGAGGTGGAAGCTTTTGTCTTCCCTTTCCCTTTTCTAGAGGTTTCTCCGGTCTTAGGTGCCATAATGGTAATGGAAAAACAAAAGCTTATGCTTTTACCACACCAAACTTAGAATATTTCTCGCCTTCGAGCAAAAGAAGAAAGAAAAGAAGTAGAAGAAGAGAAAATATGGAGGAGAGTGAGGGGGTGTACTCGGCCAAGGTATAGAAGAGAGGGTTGTGTTGTGTGGAAATGAAGGAGGGATGGAGGGGTTTATATAGTGAGGGGAGAGGGGGTAGGTTCGGCCATATTTGGTGGGTTTGGGTGGGAAAGTGATTTTGAATTTTGAAGGTAGGTAGGGTTTATGGGGAAGAGTAGATGGATGTGAGTGGTGGTAGGTGGTAATAGGGAAGAGAGATTGAGGTGATTGGTGAAGGGTTTTGGGGAAGGGTGTTTATTGGGAAGAGAGGATGAATGTTGAGAAGAGGGAAGAATATGAGTGGAGGTAGGTGGGGATCCTGTGGGGTCCACAGATGCTGAGATGATCCTGTGGGGTCCACAGATCCTAAGGTGCCAAGGATTTGCATCCTTGCACCAATTAGGCATGTAAAATGCCTTTGCATGCAATTCTGGCGTTTAAACGCTGAATTGATGCTTGTTCTAGGCGTTCAACGCCTAGATGCAGCATGTTTCTGGTGTTGAACGCCAGTTCTATGCTTGTTTCTGGCGTTCAGCGCCAGCTCTTCTCAGGGTGCATTCCTGGCGTTTGAACGCCAGGATGTTGCTTGTTTCTGGCGTTCAACGCCAGATCCATGCTCTGTTCTGGCGTTGAACGCCAGCCAGATGCTCCTTACTGGCGTTTAAACGCCAGTAAGTCCTTCCTCCAGGGTGTGATTTTTCTTCTGCTGTTTTTGATTCTGTTTTTAATTTTTGTATTTATTTTGTGACTCCACATGATCATGAACCTAGTAAAACATGAAAGAACAATAAAAATAAAAATAAAATTAGATAAATAAAAATTGGGTTGCCTCTCAACAAGCGCTTCTTTAATGTCAATAGCTTGACAGTGGGCTCTCATGGAGCCACACAGGTGATCAGATCAATTTTATAGACTCCCAACACCAAACTTAGAGTTTGGATATGGGAGTTCAACACCAAACTTAGAGTTTGGCTGAGGCCTCCCAACACCAAACTTAGAGTTTGACTGTGGGGGCTTTAGTTAACTCTGTACAGAGAGAAGCTTTCTATGCTTCCTCTCCATTGTTACAGAAAGAGATTCTTGAGTTTTAAACACAAGGTTGTCCTCATTCAGTTGAAGGATCAATTCTCCTCTGTCTACATCAATCACAGCTCTTCCAAGGATAATGGATTCATCCTCATCCTTCCCAGTGTCTAGGATTATGAAATCAGCAGGGATGTAAAGGCCTTTAACCTTTACTAACACGTCCTCTACTAGTCCATAAGCCATTTTCATAGATTTGTCTGCCATCTCTAATGAGAAATTGGCAGCCTGTACCTCAAGGATTCTGAGTTTCTCCATTACAGAGAGTGGCATGAGGTTTATCCCTGACCCAAGGTCACATAGAGCCTTCTCAAAGGTCATGGTGCCTATGGTACAAGGTATTAAGAACTTTCCAGGATCTTGTTTCTTCTGAGGTAATGTCAGTTGATCCAGATCACTCAGTTCATTGATGAGCAAGGGAGGTTCATCTTCCCAAGTCTCATTACCAAATAATTCGGCATTTAGCTTCATGATTACACCAAGGTACTTGGCAACTTGCTCTTCAGTAACATCCTCATTCTCTTCAGAAGAGGAATACTCATCAGAGCTCATGAATGGCACAAGGAGGTTCAATGGAATCTCTATGGTCTCCAGATGAGCCTCAGATTCCTTTGGTTCCTCAGAGGGAAACTCCTTGTTGATCACTGGACGTCCTAGGAGGTCTTCCTCACTGGGATTCACGTCCTCTTCCTCTTTTGTGGGTTCGGCGATGATTGATATATCAATGGCCTTGCACTCTCTCTTTGGATTCTCTTCTGTATTGCTTGGGAAAGTACTAGGAGGTGTTTCATTGATTTTCTTGCTCAGCTGGCACACTTGTGCCTCCAAATTTCTTATGGAAGACCTTGTTTCATTCATGAAACTCATAGTGGCCTTAGATAGATCAGAGACTAAATTTGCTAAGCTAGATGGATTCTGCTCATAATTCTCTATCTGTTGCTGAGTGGATGATGGAAAAGGTTTACTATTGTTAAACTTGTTTCTTCCACCATTATTAAAGCCTTGTTGAGGCTTTTGTTGACCTTTCCATGAGAAATTTGGATGATTTCTCCATGAGGGGTTATAGGTGTTTCCATAAGGTTCACCCATGTAATTCGCCTCTGCTATTGCAGGGTTCTCAGGATCATAAGCTTCTTCTTCAGAAGATGCCTCTTTAGTACTGTTGGATGATTCCTTCAATCCATTCAGACTCTGAGAGATCATATTGACTTGTTGAGTCAATATTTTATTCTGAGCCAATATGGTATTCAGAGTATCAATTTCAAGAACTCCCTTCCTCTGAGGCGTCCCATTACTTACAGGATTCCTCTCAGAAGTGTACATGAACTGGTTATTTGCAACCATGTCAATGAGTTCCTGAGCTTCTACAGGCGTTTTCTTTAGGTGAATGGATCCACCTGCAGAATGGTCCAATGACATCTTTGATAACTCAGATAGACCATCATAGAATATATCCAGGATGGTCCATTCTAAAAGCATGTCAGAAGGACACTTTTTGGTCAGTTCCTTGTATCTCTCCCAAGCTTCATAGAGGGATTCTCCTTCTTTCTGTCTGAAGGTTTGAACATCCACTATAAGCTTGCTAAGCTTTTGAGGAGGAAAGAACTTGGCAAAGAAAGCCGTGATCAGCTTATCCCAAGAGTTTAGGCTATCTTTAGGTTGAGAGTCCAACCATACTCTAGCTCTGTCTCTTACAGCAAACGGGAAAAGCATAAGCCTGTGGACTTCAGGATCAACCCCATTGGTCTTAACAGTATCACAGATCTGCAAGAATTCAGTTAAGAACTGAAAGGGATCTTCAGATGGAAGTCCATGAAACTTGTAATTTTTTTCCATCAGAGAAACTAATTGAGGTTTAAGCTCAAAGTTGTTTGCTCCAATGGCAGGAATTGAGATGCTTCTTCCATGTAAATTGGAATTAGGTGCCGTGAAGTCACCAAGCATCCTCCTTGAATTATTATTATTTTCGGCCATATTGTCTTCTTCTTTTTCGAAAATTTCTGTCAGATTTTCTCCATGGAGTTGTGCTTTAGCTTCCCTTAGCTTCCTCTTCAGAGTCCTTTCAGGTTTAGGATCAGCTTCAACAAGAATGTTCTTATCCTTATTCCTGCTCATATGAAAAAGAAGAAGAAAGCAGAAAATATGGAATCCTCTATGTCATAGTATAGAGATTCATTTATGTGAGTAGAAGAAGAGAAGAATGTAATGTAAGGAAGAGAAGAGGAAAAACTCGAACACAGAGAGGAGGATAGGGTTCGAATTTTTGGGTGGAAGAGAAGTGTTAGTAGATGAATAAATAAATAGAAGGAGATGAGAGGTGAGAAAATTTCGAAAATTAATTAAAATAAAAATTAAATTTAAAGTTAAATTTCGAAAATTAAAGTTTGAAATTAAATTAAAAATTAAAATTTAAAGTAATTAGTTAATTAAAAAGGAATTTTGAAAAAAAGAGGGAGGGATTTTCGAAAATTAAAGGTAGAAAGTTAGTTGGGCAGTTTTGAAAAAGATAAGAATCAAACAAAAAGTTAAGTGGTTAAGAGATTTTGAAAATCAAATTTTGGAAAGATAAGATTGAAATTTGAAAAAGATGTGATTGAAACAAAAAGATAAGATTGATTGAAAAAGATTTGAAAGTCAAATTTTGAAAAGATTGGAAGTTAGAAAAGAAGTTAGAAAAGATTTTAAATTTGATTTCGAAAAAGATATGATTGAAAATTATTTTGAAAAAGGTTTGAAAAATAAATTTAAAAAGATTTGATTTTGAAAATTAAAGTTGATTACTTGACTAACAAGAAACAAAAAGATTTGATTTTAAAATTTAAAGATTGAACCTTTCTTATTAGGCAAGTAACAAACTTTACATTTTTGAATCAATCACATTAATTGTTAGTAATATTTTCGAAAATATGAGATAGAATTAAGAAAAATATTTTTGAAAAATATTTTTATAATTTTCGAAAATAAATAAGAAAAAATGAAAAAGATTTGATTTTTGAAAAAGATTTTGAAAAAGATAGGATTTCCAAATTGAAAATTTGATTTGACTCATAAGAAACAACTAAATTTTAAAAAGTTTTGAAAAAGTCAACTCAAATTTTTGAAAATTTATGAGTGAAAAAGGAAAAGATATTTTTTTATTTTTGAATTTCTTATGATGAAAGAGAAAAACACAAAATTGACACAAAACATAGAAATTATGAATCAAAACAACTAATGCATGCAAGAACACTTTGAATGTCAAGATGAACACCAAGAACACTTTGAAGATCAAGATGAACATCAAGACTTATTTTTGAAAATTTTTAAGAAAAGAAAAAACATGCAAGACACCAAAATTAAAAATTTGTATTCTTTAGACATTAATAATTCAAGAATGCATATGAAAAATAAGGAAAGACACAAAACAAAAAAATATGAAGATCAAACAAGAAGACTGGCCAAGAACAACTTGAAGATCATGAAGAATGCAATGCATGAAATTTTCGAAAATAATTTTTTGAAAATTAAAAAGATGCAATTGACACCAAACTTAAATATTGACTCTAGACTCAAACAAGAAACACAAAAATTATTTTTGGTTTTGTGATTTTATAAAAAAAAATTTTTTTGTATTTTTCGAAAATTAATTGGGAAAAACGAAAAAGAGAATATATTTTTTTCTTTATATATTTTTCAAAAATAAGAAATAAAAAGCTTAAAATTAAAATAAAATTACCTAATCTGAGCAACAAGATGAACCGTCAGTTGTCCAAACTCGAACAATCCCCGGCAACGGCGCCAAAAACTTGGTGTGCGAAATCGTGATCGTTCCTTCCTTGGTAACGGCACTAAAAACTCAATACGCACGTTCATGTTCTTAATTCTGTTTCATAACTTCGTACAACTAACCAGCAAGTGCACTGGGTCATCCAAGTAATAAACCTTACGTGAGTAACGGTTGATCCCACGGAGATTGTTGGTATGAAGCAAGCTATGGTCACCTTGTAAATCTCAGTCAGGCAGATATTAAAAGGTTATGGAGTTTTCGAATAATAATAATATTTAAACAGAAAATAAAGATAGAGATACTTATGTAATTCATTAGTGAGAATTTCAGAAAAGTGTATAGAGATGCTTTCGTTCCTCTGAACCTCTGCTTTCCTACTGTCTTTATCCAATCCTTCCTACTCCCTTCCATGGCAAGCTTTGTGTAGGGCATCACCGTTGTCAATAGCTACTTCCCATCCTCTCTGTGAAAATGGTCCGATGCGCTGTCACTGCATGGCTAATCATCTGGAGGTTCTCGATCATACTGGAATAGGATTCACCCTCCTTTTGCGTCTGTCACTACGCCAGTACTCACGAGTTTGAAGTTCGTCACAGCCATCCCTTCCCGGATCTTACTCGGAATACCACAGACAAGGTTTAGACTTTCTGGATCTCAGGAATGGCCATCCATTGGTTCTAACTTATACCACGAAGAATCTAATATCTCGTACTCGGTCCTCTATATTAGATATCCAAGAGATACTCATTCTAGCTTGTTTGCATGTAGAACGGAAGTGTTTGTCAGGCACGCGTTCATAAGAGAGAATGATGATGAGCGTCACATAATCATCACATTCATCATGTTCTTGGGTGCAAATGGATATCTTAGAATAGGAATAAGCTTGAATTGAATAGAAAAATAGTAGTACTTTGTATTAATTCATGAGGAACAGCAGAGCTCCACACCTTAATCTACGGAGTGTAGAAACTCTACCGTTGAAAATACATAAGTGATAATGGTCCAGGCATGGCCGAAAGGCCAGCCCCCATGAAAGTCTAAGATAGCATAAAACTAATCAAAGATGATCCAAAGATGTCAAATACAATAGTAAAAAGTCCTATTTATACTAGACTAGCTACTAGGGTTTAGAGAAGTAAGTAATTGATGCAGAAATCCACTTCCGGGGCCCACTTAGTGTGTGCTTGGGCTGAACATGAAGCTTTCACGTGGAAAGGTCAATTTTGGAGTTGAACGCCAGTTTGTAACGTGTTTCTGGCGTTGAACTCCACTTTGCAACTTGTTTCTGGCGCTGAACGCCAGACTGCAACATGGAACTGGCGTTTAACACCAGTTTGCATCATCTAAACGCGGGAAAAATATGGACTATTATATATTTCTGGAAAGCCCTTGATGTCTACGTTTCAACGCAATTGGAAGCGCACCATTTCAAGTTCTGTAGCTCCAGAAAATTCACTTTGAGTGCAGGGAGGTCAGAATCCAACAGCATCTGCAGTCCGTCTTCAACCTCTGAATCTGATTTTTGCTCAAGTCCCTCAATTTCAGCTAGAAAATACCTGAAATCACAGAAAAACACACAAACTCATAGTAAAGTCCAGAAATGTGATTTTTAATTAAAAACTAATAAAAATATACTAAAAACTAACCAAATCATACTAAAAACTATGTAAAAACAATGCCAAAAAGCGTATAAATTATCCGCTCATCAACCCCCTATTTCCACCCCTTTTCAGCTACAGGTGCGAAAGTTTAGTGCGGAGATACAGGAGTATAGAAGAGTATGTTTATAAGTTGATTTGTTAGAATTTATTTTTTCCTTGCCTTGTTAGTTAGAGTTTTATTCAGAGGGGTAGGTTTTGTAATTGGTTTTGTACGTGTTACTATAATATATTATTAACATTATGTATGTGAAATTGTGTTATTTGTTCTTGTTAGAAAAGTTTTGAGTGTTTAGTAAAACCATCGGTAGATTTACACGTAGAGGCTCACACCTTATTATTAATTATATGAGAGTCGTCGTAATACCCCCACTATCAGAGTGACGCACCTGGAAGCCTGATATTCTGATAGCAATGGTGTTACAGAGCTAGCTCCGCTTCACTGCAAAATCAATACAAACAAGCCAAGGTAATCCACAAAATCTAATTACAACAATAACTCAATATTCATACTAGGGTTCTTATTCAAAATTATGGATAATAAAGAGATTGAGCTTCCTTACCTTGCACCACTCATTCTCGGGTCAAAACCCCGCTTGAGATTATGCTTGAGCTTCCTCTAAAGCATCAAAATCATAATATCTCAACACCCGTTTAACAAAAAATTAAATAAAAAAATTGAGAAAAATAGAATACTGGGAAAGAATTTCAAGGTTTCTTACACAATGTTCAAATAAAATAGAAGTGGGTTCCGAGACGAACACATGGCCACAAACGGCTTGTGAATTAGAGCTCTGGAGCAAAAGTTTTGGGCAAATAAAGATAATGATGAATAGTGCCAAGGGTTTTGAGTTTTCACCTCTCTTCTCTCTTCCTCTACCATGTCTCTCTCAATGAAATGGGAAAGATGTTGAATTTCTTTGCTAAGTGTGGGTTTCTTGGGTCCAATGTAACATGGGTCTGGTTCAATTATTTTAGCCCGTTGGCCCAACTTTGGGCTATAACTTTTGAAATTAGTGTTTTAATTCGCGTTCTAAATATTTTGTTTTCCTAAATTATAAATTATAATTTCTTAACCTTCTTTGCTCATAATTAATTTAATAAATTAATTATCTATCATTTTTTCTAGGTTTTACCTTAGCAAAAAAATTAGCATGCACAAACATAATTTCCCGTGTTTAAAGAACATCACTTTTACCGCACTTAGAGCTTTCTTTTTCTTTTTATTTGCAGCATTTGCAATTTATTTTTCTATGTTCAATCCCAATCTATTTTTCGGAAGTCCTCTTGTTCTCAATCGTGGAGGATTTTGAAGCTTGTTAATATCTTCCAACGAAGCATCGTCGTGAGATAACGAACATCTTTCTTTGCATTTGCCTTTGCATTCTTGCATCTTAACCATAGCATTATCATAAACGCGGTGCAGAATCCCACTCAACTCCTCAGATTTTGATGTAAGTTCACAAATATTTTGTAATTAAAATAGCAAATCGTCAAATCTCATACTTCTTGGCTCTAATAAAAGCTCGTCATGGCTGCTCTTGATATGTGTGTACCTCCTCTTTACGTTCTTACTCAATCGTTCCAATATATATCTTGGGGACACTTTATTTACTCATTCAAAGCTTAACATGCTCAGAGAGTGACAGCACAATATCCCTCTTGACTCAAATAATAAGCATTGACTTTTAACTTCAGATGATATCGTATCGTATGTAACTACAAACTTGTTGAATGTTGAGTTAGAAACCTGTTCTACAACTTTATATACCATATAACCTAGAGCGGACTGCGTTGATCTTATGATGCAATTCACCTTTTCTCTAAATTGTTCTTGGACTTTCCTGAACTTTTCATGAGTATAAACATGCTGAAATTGAGGTTCTATTAAGGATTTTGTTGCACACGGTATGATGGTATGAAAATCTGCAGCATCCGATTCTCTCTCTGCTCTCTACTTCCTAGGCAATTATCGTATTGTATGACAAATTGGATAAGTGAGCTGTTGTGTGTAATAAACTTGTTAAAAAAAGCATGCATGCTCTCGCTCCTTTGTGTGGATCTTATCTTGGCCCAAAAGTGGTGATCGAGATAAACTGAAATCCATAAATGACGAACTTCAAAAAGCTTTGAAAAAATCAGAAAATACCTAAATCGGAACCAAAATATACTGAAAGACATACCATTTGGCACCTCTATTGCACAAGCAAAACACATAGATATCCACACACTAAAAGTAATAACATCAGTTAATCCTAATAAAGATCTGAAAGACACTTATTGTCCCCAACACCATACATCATCAGAAAATCATTCCAATTCCTATCAAATGATTCTTTTGTAAAAGAGTTCCACACAACATAACTCAACTCGTGTTCAATTTTTTCGTGTCTCTTTTGGCCATTTAATTTACTTGGGATCATCTTCACGATATGCCAAACACATTACTGGTGAATTGTTGTGGGCATACAAGCCTCAACAGCCTTTTGTCTTGATGCGCATTGATTGGTAAGAATGCCTTTCGGAGCATTTCTTCCCCATGAATCCAATATTCAAGTAACCATTTGAATGATTGAATATTCTCATTTTTCATCAAAATACATCCCAGAATTGTTGAATGACCATGGTGATTCCCCCCAACAAAAGAACCAAAAACCAGATTATACTTGAATACAACGACACAGAAACAAATCATATATACATCAAAAAACTATTTGTATACATCGAAAGTATTTCAAAATACAGATAAACCATAACAACATATTACCTGTTTGTATTGTAAGTGGTATCGAAAGAAATAACATCTACAAAATACTCATAGGCAGCCTGCTACTTGCATCGGCCCAAAAAGCAATTTTAATTGACTGATCAACCTCAAATTCAAGCCCGAAAAAGAAATTTTATTTCTTCTCAATTCTTAATAAGTATTTCCCAAATTCTTTTGCTTCCTTCAAGTGTGTTAAAAGTTATCCCAACTTTTGGAATAAGCTGCTCATCAACATCATACAAAAACTGAAAATACACCAAAATTGTTCCAAAATACACCATATTAGAATCTAAAATACACTGAAACTTTGAACGAAATAGGTTTATCAAAATAATAAAGTCAGATTCAAAACTCGTATATTACATTCAAATTTAAACCATCAACCAGAACAATAATTTTTACAGACAAAAATAAAATTATTCAACTACAGAATCATAAACAACTCACAAACTACATTAACTAGATTCAAACCACACCTCACCACTTGATTCGATTCAAAACAATAATACAACTCAACCTAGATCAATTGAAAGTCTGAACCTAAACATACATAAAAAAATTACCAAACTACAACAATTTATAAATAGAAATACACCAAAATGAGAACGTAACAAATTCATCAAAATAATAATTCAGATTCAGAACTCTTACATTACATTCGATTGAAACCATCAACCATGAACAATAATTTTCAAAGACAAAAACAATATTATTCGCCTACAGAATCATAAATTATGAATGAACTACATTAACTAGAATAGAACAAGACCTCAGCCACTTGATTCAATTCAAAATAATAATCCACTTCTCTCTAGTTCAATTGACATTCCATACTTGAATCATTCATTATCTTCGACAATAAAATACCTGTTCAAACATGATTTCATAGCTTGATTTCAAAAACTTTGATCCGAATCTTCTAATAAGATAAAAGAACATTGAACTTGAACGAAGAAAATGCAGAGAATAAAAAGAACATAGAGAAAGAAGAGAAACGCATAATGCAGAGATGGAACAGAACATAGAGATGTAAAAAATGCTGAGAAAATTAGAGAAAAGAAACAAAATCTACATGAAAAAGGCTGTTATATATATTCGCACATTGAGTCCAAAGTTTGTTAGAAGTAGTGGCGCGCGGAGGTGAATTAGGTCAAAGCTACTTGGTTAGACTTGGTTGGTTAAATGACTTGGATGTAGAGATTAATTGATAAATTAATAAATAAAAAAAGGCAAGGAGTGAAACAAGTCGGGTTAGATATCTACAAGAAGATAAATACTAATACTAAAATATCTTGTGTAAAAATAATAATTAAGATATTGATATTATTATTATATTAAATAAAATGTCAAATGACTTAATAATTTTAAACTATCATCTTTAAATGAAAATATATAACAATACTCATAATTGTAAAAGAATTTATATAGAATTCTAGTTCCACTGGAAACTCTAGAAGGCATGTGAACCAATGCCTTTAAGGGCTGAAGAAACTCCGATTCAAGGGTATAGGGTAGCATAACCACACATTGTTTCACTAATTCCAAAGCAATATTTATCATAACAACCCAGCAATAAGTTAACTGTACTTAAAATCAAATATTAATCCAAAACACCACTAAATTACCAAATATTTCAGTGTTGATACATTGTGAAAGGAGCACAACGGCATTGTCGGCATTGTCATTGACCAACTGATCTCGGAATGTTTTAGAATAAAGGTAGAGAGTCATTTTTTTTGTGGCCCATAATGGTAGCAAGAAGAGAAGGTATCTCACTCTTTTCGGTCTTCCCGTTAATTAGTAGATTTTGTTTAACATCACTAGTTTCTTCTATCATATAATTTGCTATGCTTCTGTTGTCGGTAAGATCTGTAGCAAGCTAAGAACGAGAACCGTGTAACTACAGTTGTCTTGCATTTTAAGTAATTTATTTTTTCCTACATCTACCAATTTCTTTACATGTCTTAGTGTCCTGTGATTGCCACCACGTGGAGCACTACCCTTCCCAAGTGGGATGTAGTGGTATATATAGCACTAGCATTGAGGTTCAGGATTGATTTTACTGTATCATAATCATTTTCTTCTATATTACTGAACAACTTAGACTGACCAAAGATACCCATGACTACCTACAATTTTCAAAATTTAAATTAAACATATATGCACTACATATGGATTTTTTTAGCTAAATAAAATAAATATTTTATTTACGGATATAGGTAATTTGGAGCGTTTTTACCGATTTGCATTGCATTACTTATCTCGTTTACAGTGTAAATGAAATAAGTGTGCGTATATCTTGTTTACACTGTAAACGAGATAAGACACATCATGAAGTTTACGTATCACATTTACACACGTGTTATCACATATAGCATATCTCATTTACAGTGAAAACGATATATACACACACTTATTTCGTTTACACTGTAAATGAGATAAAGCTTAGATACGTCTATATAAGGAACTCATTGAAAGCACCTCAAGTGTCACTCTCATTACCTTTTAACCTTCATTTCTCCCTTTGTCGGACATTTTTCTTGATATCTTTGAGATACTCAGATGTTATGGTGCACAGATGCACGAGACGATGACATCAACTGCCTAAATGTGATTTGGTACATCGCGGGAGCGATTGACTTCTAGGTTAGTGTTTTTGTTTTCCTCTTTTAAATAAATAAACATATAATTATAGTTAGGATAGTTTTATAGATTTAATGTTGTTATACATGAGTAGAATAGATTATGTTTTCGTAACATAAAATAAGTTAGTTGGCATGTTATTAACATTTGTTAAATGATGGAATATATTCTTAGTAAATGTTATTTAATTTAATTTAATTTAATTATTAAATTTTTATTACGTTTTCTTAGATTACATGAGTGCACCATCACCCTACAGGACATTTCATACCATCTTGGGTTACGCACTCACGGAGAGCCAATGGATGGGTGCTTGCATGATTTTCACACATGGTACTGTCACCTGACCTGGAAATGGGTAGAGGAGCTCCTTGGTGTCAGGCCTCCTCATGCTCAGCAACAAGGGGCACAGAGGAAGGAGTCATTCTCCATCAAGCTGATGTCGCTAAGGGACTAAGTATGACATATGCCAGCTATTATAGATGCTGCCACCCTTCGACAGTACACTTGGTGTTACATCCTGTTGTTGATCGGGGGTTACCTGATGGCAGACAAATCAAACAATTAGGTCCATATTAGGTGGATGCCCTTATTAGTAGACTTCGAGAGGTGCCGCAGTCTGTCTTGAAGATCTGCTATGCTTGCATAGACGTACCACTCCATATGCTCTGTAGCACATCAATCTACCACAAATATTGTTGGATGCACTCTTCTACTGATCACGTGGATCTACTATATATTTTTTCAGTGGTATCTACTTGAAAGATAGATTCTAATATTTTTGTTTGCTGTGAGGTAACTATTTTCATATACTGCTATAATAGTTTTTATGCATGTAATTCAAAAATTTGTTGCATAAATTGAGAGATTGTTATTGTTGCATATGTCCACAAGTTGATAGGTTGGCCTAGCAGAGTAAAGACCAGTTTGACCAGTAAGTTTTCAGATATCATCTTTGGTTGGACCGGTTACAATTGGATTAGGTACGTAAAAGTGTTTTAGTTAGTTGTCTTTAAATGAGTGGTTCTCCTATGCAATGAACTGAACTTGATGATTATATTACACTTTATTTTGCAGTTCCAATGGACACCGTACGATGACTCAACCCTACAGGCCATTAGTTCGAATTGGTTCAGAGAAGAGACAAAGTGAGGGACATTGATGAGTGTTCTTCCTCTTGTCTGCTTCAACATTGTTGATTTTCACCATGTTGATCGGGTGAAATGTTAGTTCGGAGGCGAGCAGCTGGTGCCTGGAGACCCGATCAATGTTGACCGGTTCTGGACCACGATAAGACGGGACAACGACGTGTGGTGACCCACTTGTCATCAGCAGTAGTATGATAGATGGAAGGCTTGATTTGAGGAAGAATTTATTAGACTCTTTAGCTTAGACAAGGAATTTACTCTTCGAATTATCACACTCAAATATCTACCCAGTGTTACTGTTTCTCATACGACAATTAGGATACACACTTACGACCATATATCCACTACCACTAGACATTTTTGCTTAATTTTTTGAAGAAAAACGGAGGGTAAGAAGTGAAATGTTTGTGTAGAATACAAATAATTGCAGATCCTTTTATAGCTGTTCGAAATTTTTTGTACTTTATCTCGTTTACAGTGTGAACATCATGACTTTTTCAATATCTGGTTACACTGTATACAACGTGTTGAGCATTCTCTCCATGTATCACGTGTGCAAACGTGATACATGCAACTACAAACGTGTCTTATCTCGTTTACAGTGTAAACGAGATATACACACTTATTTCGTTTACACTATAAATAAGATAGGCAATGCAATTCAAGTCAATAAAAATGATAGAAATTATTTATATCCATAAATAAAATATTTATTTTATTTATTTCAAAAAAAATGCTAGTAATCGTAATATATATTTTATACATATTAAAGATGTTATAATAGTTATGTAATTTTAGCGATACTTTTGAATTCAGAGAATGTTTTTTTTTTTAATTTAAAAAGTAGAGAAATATTGTCAAATAATAAAGAATATTAAATTAATTTTAATAACACCTTTTAAATATTCCACAAAATTTTATATCCTGTCATAGCTGCTATAATAATAATCAACATAAATTTCACTTAATAAATATGCATACTAATTAAGTATAAGTTTGCATTACATTGATCTTTCTCTATAAAATTTATAACTCATAATAGTAGAGTGAACATTTACTATGCCTGCAAATCCCCTCTCTAAGACAATTTTATACTAGGCAAATTCTAGTACGAAGATATTTCAATAATTATGATAGTTGTATAAGTATGGTTAAAATTAAAGTTATATTTTTTTTATAATTTGATAATATATTTTTTATTTTTAAAATTAAAAATAGTATTAAATAATAAAAATATTACTTTAATTTTAATAACACTTTTTAACGTACCATAACTGTTATAAAATAGATATACTAGTACCTTTGTACTAATACAACACCTTTAATGCTAGTATTTTTAAAAAGAAAAATCAATATTTTACAGAATCAATGTAATTAACTAAAAAATATTTTTTTTTCACTACAAGATAAACACCTATTCAGCCACATTTTTTTTAGGCTACATTTGAAAAGCGTAGCCTATTCATAGAATAGGCTACGCTTTTCTCCGTGTTGTCTTTTTATAAGAGAAAAGGATACACAAATGCGGCATCATTTAAAAAGCGTAGCCTTAGATATTAAAGATACCACTTATAAAGCGTAGCCGTAGGTTGATATCTATAGGTTCACTTTTCATATCAAAGGAGACGCTTTTAAAGGATAGCCTATTTATTAAGTTTTGGGTGCGTTTTAAAAGTGATGCCTAATGTCTCTAGAGCCAAAAACTTAACACTTAGTAATTTTTTTTCCTTGTTTTTCCTGAAAGCAAACTGATCACCTTAACACTTAGTAAAACTTAGCAAACTTCTTGAGTCTCAGTCACCTTCGATAGCTCAGTCACCTTCATCCTCGTAAACCCTCGATAGCTCAGTCACCCTCGATAGCTCACCATCGTCGCCCCCCACTCACTCTCTTCACTCTCGCCATTGACCCTCTCACTACAAGCGGAAACCCTCTCACTCTCGCCATTGAGAGTCGTCGCCTCCCACTCACGACTCACCTGCACTACTCTCCACGTTGACCGTCGTCACTCCTCTTCGCCATCGCTTGCACTAATCGTCGCTATGCGGCCTTCACCATCGTCGCTGCGCCGCTCTCACCATCGTCATCTCCGTGCTTCTCATCATCGTCTTCGCTGTGCTCACATCATTGAATAGGTATGTATTGATTTCTATTTGCTTTTGAAATTGATCAGTGGCTTAGGGTTCCTATTTTAGGAATTTTAATTTGGGGCTTTTAATCTCTAAAATATGGGTTTGTGAACTGTAATTTGATAACATGCATGCTGTTGTTGATGAAGATGTGTGGTATTTTAGGGTTTGTTAACTGTGATTTAGCTTGTCTATTTTCTCTGTATTTTTGTTTCTGAGACTAAATCCAAATGCAGCGTTAATAAGCTTTTGTTTCTGTGATTTCTCAATGAATAAGTTGGCTTCCGTTTCTCTGTTTTCAGCTTCCTGTTTTCAGCTTCCTGTTTCTAACAGAGTTCTTGCAGTTTGAATGGTTTCTTGGTTAGCCAGAAACAGAAATGGTGTGAAGAATGTAAAGAATGAAAAGAAGACAATGAGTAGAGAAGAAGTAGAAGAGGAAGAAGAAAGGTAAACTGAATTGTAAATTGAATTGAAAGAAAGAAATCTGATTAACATGAAAACCAATCATATACAATCCTGTTTATGTAGCCATATCAGGTGAGCCTTCAACAAAGGCAATAACCTTGTAAGTACCAATAAATATAAAAAGACTATGTTATTTAAACTATAATATATATAATTAAAATTAATTATTAAAATTTATTAAAATATTGATATACTGATATATTTAAAAGCTTTTTTAAATTAATAATTAATACAGAACATAGTATAAGAAATTAATAATATTAATAATAACAATTCCTGTTTTGTACAGAAGTGATACAAAGAGTTTGTGGACTTTGTTAAGGAAATTTCTGATTCCTTGCAAGTTTTATGGTGTCCTCATCAGAATAAATATTATCTCAGGTGCTTCTCAACAATAACCCCAAAGAGAGTTTAATTTGTCTTCTGCAACTTCTTCATCTTTTTCAAGCACAAGATCTTCTACTTCAGGTATGAATTGGGTTTAGGATGCCTCAGTTTTAGAAATCTGATTGTTTGACATCTCCATTGTAGAAATCTAGGTATTCATCTATAAAAATGGGGACATTATAGTTACTTATACCCCTTTTGACTAAAACTACAATTTTTCCCTCAGTTGCTGATTCTTATGGTAATTCTTTTCTGAGACTGAAGTTGATTTCTTGAATAGGTGAATGATTTAATGTGTTATGTGTGTAATATTAAAACACTTGTTCCAACTAAAATAACAATGGGTTCCAATCAGATTACAACAGCAACAACAATTACCAGCCACAATCTCAGACTCTAAGCAGAAGATCAGATGATGGTTACAATTGGAGAAAATATGGTCAGAAACAAGTGAAAGGTAGTGAGAATCCAAGAAGTTACTATAAATGCACATTCCCGAATTGCCCAACAAAGAAGAAATTTGAGAGATCCTTGGATAGACAAATCACAGAGATTGTTTATAAGGGTACTCATAATCACCCTAAGCCTCAGAATACTAGGAGAAACTCTTCATCTTCTTCTAATTCTGCTGCTTTTGCAATTGCTCCCTCCAATCAAATGAACAACTTTGAGGTGACTGATCATCAATCTTATACACATGGTAGTGGACAAATGGATTCTATTGCCACCCTTGAGAACTCCTAAATTTTAGTTGAGGATGATGATTTTGAACAAAGCTCTCAGAGGTGTAAATCAGGTGGAGATGATTATGATGACGATGAACCTGATGCCAAAAGATGGTAAATTTTTAGTTCCATCCTTTTTATTATTATCATTATTATCCAAAGAATTTCAGCTATGTCAGAAATACTTCTGATTTTTTGTTGCTATTTTTGGTTTTAGCCTGATCTTAATTATATATTATTATCTACTTTATGTGGTTAATAACCCAAAGTTCATTTCATGGTCTAATGTTGTTATGAATTATGCAGGAAAATTGAAGGGGAAAATGAGGGAATATCAGGAGGTGGAAGTAGAACAGTGAGAGAACCAAGGGTTGTGGTTCAGACAACAAGTGACATAGATATCCTTGATGATGGCTATAGATGGAGGAAGTATGGCCAGAAAGTAGTTAAGGGCAATCCAAATCCAAGGTAAAAATATTTTTAAGTCACTTCTTTTGATTCATCTTTTTTGGAAATTCTTTCAACTTATTTTATGTTCTATCATGTCACAGTACTTTGATAAATTCCTTTTTTCCTTTTCTCTTGGATCAAACATCGCATGCACATCATAAAAGGACATAATATGTTGTATACTACTACTTGATTCATCTTTTTTTAAATTTGCACTGTAACATGGGTGTACCTACTATTCTGGTATAAAATTTCTTGGTCAAATTAGGCTTTAGGCAACCTCCCTTCTCTTCTTTTCTTTTTCCCTAGTTTGTGCATGTGACACTAGAAGAATAAAGGATACTTATATAAAATCGACTATCAAAATTAATTTTTTGTATCAAATGGAATTTTAGTTAGAAATCAGAAGTTAGTTTGTTTGTTTCAAATTTTGACAATTTGCTGCACTATAACTATTAGACTAGCATCTGTTATAACAGTTATTTTAGTTTCAAAAGTTAGTGTCGATTAGTTTCAAATTCTGATCATTGTAGAACTCGACAGGAAGGAATTTGATTCAAGAGCTATACCCTTGCATGTTTATAAATTCTAAGTAGCCGGTTCAGTCCCCTATTGCAGCTCTTTCCCATTTCTTAAAGATAAGTATTGCTCATAAGTGTAGCAATGGTCGTATGAGCTTGCTGATTTTGTTTAAAATTTAAAATCAATAGTAAAAATATGTGCATGATAAGCAGGTCTTTCCCAGTGTATTTTTGCTTCTTATGCTTACTATATGTCATTCTGTTTCCTGAATTTTGATATCAATGAGGTTGTTGGAGTTTGGGTGCCTGGTTGCAGTTTTATGTGGTATTCTTGTGTCTGTGAAAGCTGAGATTAGCATGACTCTTTCTTTTAGTTGCATTGTCATAGCTACTGGTATTCTTGTGTCTGTGAAGAGAGCTATAACCAAAGCTATTCACTGCCTAAAGTCCTTCAAATTTTAATGGTTGAAGCCATTGTTGGCATAGTAAGAGTTGGTCAATTGGTTCTAATAATTTCCAGAAGATGCAGCTTTGATATGTTCATTTTTATTTTGTTCATTCAAATTTAAGATTTCGATCATAGTTCTCTATTAATGAATTGAGTTTGATTGAGTTGCAAAAGTAATATATGTAACAATATGAATGCAGGCAATAATTAGGGGTGTGACATGGCTTCTACATTATTTTTGGAATGTACACAATTAGCATGTTTATTTGATTCTCGATTTGGTAGTGAATTTGTTTGAAGTTATTTATTATGATGATGAATTGTTGATTTGCTGCAGATTGAGCATTAAGATCCAGTTGCATCTGATGCATTCCATGAATGGTAACCGCCGATGATTCAGATCGAGTCTCCATTTGGAACTGGGAATGGGCCAATGCTGCTCTGCTCTCTGCTCGCCCAGTCTTCATCAAGAATTTGCTTCAATATATGTTCAATTCAGTCGCAGATGTTAGGTGCTCTATTTGACATCAATTTGTTTTTTTCTCTTCTATCAGAAGATTAATAACTTTTATTAGAAGATACTTATGTAGGATACAATATTTTAGTTTTTTATAGTTTATTAGTAGTAAATTCTAAGTGATCTAATGTATATTTTGATACAGGTATGTTTAATTTAGTGTGAGATGTATGAATATTCATTTATGATCATCCCAATATTTTTAGTTCATTATAAATATATTTTGTTAAAGGATAATTTTTATTATTTAAAGAATATTGTATGGTATTATTATGTATTTATTTTTATTTTATAATTTTTGACTAATTTAATTAAAAAAATAGGATTATATATATAATCATATTACTAAATATTAGGTTTTAGAAAAAAAATTATTAGGGACCTAAGGCTACACTTATATATAGTAGCTATAGTATACAAAAAAAAAAAGAGGGACCTAAGGCTACGCTTATAAAAAGTAGCTATGGTATATAATGTGGTTACGCTTTACAAGTGATGCAGTAGCGTTGAAAAGCATAGCCTATTCTGGAAAAATGAAAGCTGAAAAGCGTAGCCTTTGGTCCTAGACAGCATCACTTGAAAAGCGTAGTCTATTCCCAAACGCCAAAAGCGTAGCCTTTGAGAATAGGCAACGGCCGAATAGGAATCACCCCAAAAAGCGTAGCCGTAGCCCAAAAAGCGTAGCCATAGCCTAAGGCATCATTTTTTCACTTTTGGCTACACTTTTCAAGTGTACCTGAATGGGTGTTTTTCTTGTAGTGTTTTATCGTGAACAATAATACTTTTCTCTTCTCTATGTTTAAAATATATGCTTTTTTTTACAAAATTTAAATAACATATATTTTAATTTATTTAACTAAAATATTTTTCAATAATTATTTTTATATATAAATTATTAATAATTATTTGGTTGATTCAAGAAAAGAAAAGATAATATAAAATATATACTTATTATTATTGTAATATATATTTTTATATTTAATGTTTTATCTTGTTAAAAAATATTTAATGTAAACTTTTAATACGAGTTGAAATCTATTTTGGCTCCTGAAATTTTTGACCGGCCTCAATTTCGACCTCTAAATTTAGAGTTACCCATAAATTTTGAGGTCGAAATTGAGGCCGATCGAAAATTTCAGGGGCCAAAATGGTTTCAACTCGATTTAATACATTTCATCTTTAATGATAGAATATTAAAAATAAATAAAATTTATTACAATAATAGTAATATATATTTTATATTATGATTAATATTATTGTGGTAGTAAAATTAATAATATAAGATATTTTTTTGTTATTATAATATATTTTATTAAGGTATATGTTATATATTAGCTCTTGTAGACGAGGAAAAGATATATTTTAAAAATAGAAGAATAAAGTGTTATTTAAATATCTCGTACGAGATAAAAATGTCATTTTTTAATTATTTTTATATCAAATATTATTTTAAAAATTATGAAACAATACACGATAAAATCATCTTTAAGTACGCTTCTAAGATACACATAAAACTCATTGTTATAAATTATACGTATGGAAAAAGTCAATTAGCTAATTTCCCTCTATGTAACGTCTTCTAGCTAGCTTTGTTACCCCTTTCCCTAAATGAGTCCCCTAAATTAATAAGACACACACTAACCAAATTATTCTCTGATTTCTCTCCTTGTATAGAATATTCCTTTTCTTTTCTTACATATATAATCATTTACATAAACTTTTAAGATGAGTAAATATTCATCATATGGTATAAAAAGTATTTTTTTAAAGAATCTAAATTATTTTTTTGTTGTCTCAAAAATTGGAAATTTAAACTTACACAGAACTGACGCTTCCTTTTTTCTGTGGGATATTAGAAGCGATGAATAAAAAATAAGAGAAGTGTTTCAGGGATTATTTAAAATCGAATGATGATTGGACTTGCTTGCGAGGCCTAAACGTTTAAAAAAGGTGGTCTTCAACTTGTTCTGCATCAGGGAGTCGCCGTCCAAATTGTATGTGTGAGAGAATTGGAGGTGATACCTGCAAGATACTACAATGCCTAAGTCAGTAAAGGGTTAAGCAGGTTTAAGTATATTAAAATTTAAGTATACTTGAGGGTGTCAGTGTATTTATAGGTGATAAGCCAATAATCACTGCTGAAGTAGTTCCACTTTTGATGGTGGACAACCGTCCCTTTATCTTGGGGTTGTTGGGATCTCTCTTCTAGAAGCGGATGAGAGATTCAAGGAGGCAGTTGCTCACTTAGTTAAGTATGAGCTGCTTGTTTTAGTCTATCCCGACCTCTTAGAAGAGATCGGATAAGTAGATGAGGCCACTCTTCTTGACTGGGCCTTTTAACTTTATTGGGCCTGGCTTATATTTTGGGTCAGGGTATGAACAGTGCCCCTACTCGTGTCCGATCTCTTCATTTTGAGTCGGATTTGAGTATTAGATAAAGTCGGAGATGCGTAAATCGGCATCTCCTTTTCAAGTCGTAAAACCGATGTGATTTTGAATTGAAAACCGATGCGATTTCAGGTTGTCAACCGTCGCGTCTGTTGGCTTTTCAGCTTCGACACGTGGGGAGCGGTTACATTGGTAACGGTGTACCTTTTTTAATGAGTGGAGGCTTTTACGGTTTTGCCCCTTGCGTCTTTTAAATACCGGTCCCTTTTTCCCTTTCTTCTTTTTCGTCTTCTTCATTCAACTTACTCTCTTTCTTTCGCGCTTTCTTTTTCACCTAAATCTCTTAGTGCTTTGGTGTTTGCTTTCAAAACCTTTGGCTTCCTAGTAATAGTATTTTGGCGCTTATTCTGTCTTTGCTAACAGTTTCCTTCTCCCAGAAAAAGGTTAGTTTTTCACCACTGCACTTTTTCTTACTTTTACATTGTTTTCTCTGTTTCTAACTCCTTTGTTGATTGATAATTAGAAGTTGATAATTGACTTAAATGCCACTAAAGCTAGTCTTTCCTCTAGGATTTGGTTAGGACTTGTTGAATCAAATTAATCCATCCACTTGACTTTCCTCCATGGTTAGGGTTTAACTAAGTGGGAGCAATGGACAATTGTTGTCATAATTGATAAGGATAGCTAGGATAGGACTTCTAATTCTCATTCCTTGCCAAGAGCTTTTCTAGTTGTTAGTTTAATTCTTTTGCCATTTATATTTCTTGTTTCTTATTCTAAAAACCCCAAAAGATACCTCATAACCAATAACAAGAATATTTTATTGCAATTCCTAGGGAGAACGACCCGAGGTTTGAATACTTCGGTTATTAGTTTTATTAGGGGTTTGTACTTGTGACAAACAAATTTTTGTATGAAAGGATTATTGTTGGTTTAGAAAATATACTTGCAACGAGATTTCATTTGTGAAATTCTAAACCGTGAAAAATTCAATCATCAGACGGCTGGGCAACGCATTATTGAATCTCCTCCTTGTGATGTTAATTCGTCCGAGGGGTTGCTGTCGAGTTCTTCCGCTCAGCCCGATGTCGTCCCAACCTCTGCTGCTGAAGAGGTTCCTCTAACCCCTCCGACTACTGTGGCTGACCTGACTTCCTCTCCTGATGATGGCTCTAATCCTCTCCCTGATTTTATCTGATATTTTTGTTAAGGCTTGGTTTATGGGACCTTTTATAAACACTTTTGTGTATGTTTTAAGTATTTTTTATTTCTCGGCTTGTGACTCTGGATCCTTCCTAATAGGATCTTTAACAACTTCTATTTTGGATGTTTTTAGTCTTTTTAATGAGACTTTTTAACAAAGTATCTGTTTTTGCTTGCCTCGTAAAGGAAGTTTATGCCTTTGCAAGTTTTTCTTTTAGGCTTTGTTTGCGTGATGAATGATTTTTCTATTGTTTGCAATGCTTTTGTGGGAGCTTTTTAATAAATGACATTTCATTTTCCATTACTTTGGTACAACATTCAACTTGTTGTGCTATTGAATCATTTTTATAACTTAGGTTATTTTTGCACTGTGTTTTATAACTTAGGTTATTTTTAACCAAACGTGTGCCTTATTATTGGTTATTGTAAATATTTTCTTTTACCTGTTTATTTATTTTTATTTTTGTTTTTAATTTTTATTAGTTACTATGAGTTCTCACCCACGTCGCTTTGAGTTTGGTTCTAATATTATTGAAAGGAATGGAAGCTATAATAGGAACATGCATCAAGGTCAAAACAATCAGAGATGGATGGAGCCACGAGGATCTGATAAACCCTTTAGGCAACAATACCTTCCAAAGTACCCTGGACGATGACCATTCCATAATGCATGTCAAGACAATAGTTATGGTGGACCCCTTCGTGACAACCATCACCCACCAAATTACTACAGTCAAGAGCCATTCCGAGGTGCATACCAAGATGATAGATATGGTGGACCCCCTTGTAATTACCGACAAGCCCCATCATATGCCTATGAACCACCTCCTCAACATAGCTTTGAACCACCACACTCACAAGCCCCCTATTACCATTCACCTCCGTATGACCCTAACCCATATCCACCCCAATTCCAACCCAATTACTCCCAAGAACCACCACTTCCCTATGTGTCATGTCCATATCCATCGCCCCAAGAATCAAGGGAGCAACTCAAGGAAACAGTGGAAAAATTTCATGCAACCCTTCACCAATTGAATCAAGCAATAAATCGATTACCCTCCCAACATTCAGACGCTCAAGAAACCCCCATGGCTTCATGCGGACAATCTAATGAGGAACGCAGCGTGAAGGAGATACTGGAAACCCCACTGGATAGTAAGGAGCATGACTTTGTACTGGAACAAGTGGAGGAAGCCAAAATTATCAAAGAAGAAGAATTGGTTGAAGACTTAGGAGACGCTGAACCTCCATGGGAATCCAGAGTTATGGAGAACCCCGTCAAGAAATTTGCAATTGATGCTAAGGAGGATAGTGCACAGCACCAAAAGCAGGTATCTTATGAAGAACTGGACAGATCAACTCACGAAGCGAGTTTCCTTGATAATGATAATCACAAGTCAAGTTTTCCTAGTAATGAACTTGCATCTGCAAGTGAATTCTTTGAGATGGAAGAATCTTCCCCAAGTGAATATGAAGATGATGCTTTTCTCAACCTCCAAATTTTGACTTGAGTGATGAGGAAGATGTCGAAGACTTGGATCAAGACGTGATTGCAGTTGAAGAAGTCTACAAAGAAGTGGAAGAATTCACTGAAGAATACAAGGGAGTAGAGCATGCAAAACCACTGGAAACACCTTTTCCAAGGCCATTACCATCCAATACAAATTTCAAGTGTGTAAAATCCTTAGCCTTTATCTTTACTTTTCCACTTGAATATGGTTTGCTTGAAACAGGTGACCAGCTTAGAGCCCTCTGCGGCTTTAAGAGTAAAAGGGAAATGGTTTGTGCTCAAGGCTAGTATGCAAGATTCAACAAGGTTCCACGCTTCACTTTAAAGTGTAAGGATTGGTTTCGAGTTCGATTGAATGGGTCTCAGAAAATGTTTGGTCATCCTGGTGAGAATACAACTTCCAAACCGCCCGGCTGGAAAAATATAGATCGAGACAAAGGCGGATATAAAAGCAAGGTTTGGGATCCTGGAATCTAATATGATATTCAGCACCCCGGGAGCCTGAAAACATGTTTAAAATTGCTCAAGGGCTTTACATGACTAGTTTGGGACCCCGGAGGCTGTTGGCATTCAAAACAGTGGTGGAGATTTTTGGATGATTTCAAGCACAAGCCACTATAGCAGGAAGCTCATCAAATGTCCAACTTAAGGACTTTAACTAAAAGTTCTAGGTGGGAGACAACCTACCATGGTATGATCGTTCCTTTTTCAATTCCAATTTTATTTCGTCTTGTTTGTTTTTGAGTTTTATTTTATTCTATTTTTATTCAACCTATAATTATTCATTGCATCCACATTAGCACTGCATTTTGCATCCTGCATTTATATATATATATATATATATATATATATATAATCACCCCACGTGAGAGCGTAGGCCACGCGTGGGCGTCGATTAGAAATCGGCGTAAAGATCCAACTCCCAGAAAGTTGGGCTGAAATCGTGCGGCTGGTGTGTGTTTAGCACAAATTGGCCCACGCGTTCGCGTCCCTGACGCGAATGCGTCACTTGCACTACACACATCCTACGCGAAAGCGTGTGCGACGCGTACGCGTCGCATGAAAATTCTTGCCCTCTAATTAGAAACAGAGAGTTGCGCCAAAACGACGCTGGAATTGTGCGTCTAGCACAATTCTGAGTGATGCGTCCACGTCCCCACGCGTACGCGTCACCTTCAATATCCCTCAACCACGCGATCGCGTCAATGACACGTTTGCGTCATTTCCCTTTTCGCCCTAAACATGCGATCGCGTGCTCCACGCGTTCGCGTAGATTCAAAATCACTAACACCCACCCACGCGAAACCCTACCCCCCGCGTCACACTTTTCAGACTCTCCTTTTATCCTATTTTGCTTATTTTTCTGTATTTTTATTTTTATTTTTTATTTTTATTTTACCTTATCTTATTTATCTTCCGGTACTTGCACATTTTTCTTTTACTGTATTTCTGCATTTTGCACTTTGGTTTATATATTTATCTTAGATATAGTTTAGTTTAACTTTTAGCTTATTAAGTTGTGATATAGAAAATAAAAGAGTAAACTAGAGACTTTAGTATAACAGAATCCCAATAATCCACACACTGTGTGTGTGTGTGTGTATATATATATATATAGCAACAAATGTGAGTTAGTTAACAACATTTCTTCAAGGAAGAACACTAAGATTTTAAGAGCCATCCTAAGATTCACATTGAGAATAATGGGAACTCTTGATTTCTACTTGCATGACATACATAACTGATATATGGTTTTTGAGCCAAAGAACACACAACCCGTGAGTTTTTGAGCTTAATTGTATGGTTATATTCAACCATAAATTTCATTCCTGTGTGTTTTGCACTTCTTTTCTATGCTTGTAATATTTACTTTGTTTAATCTATATGTCCAATATAAAATGTAGATCCATACCCGCATATGATTGAGGCCATCATTTGAATTTTCCCTTACATATCCCAAATAAACCTAACTCCTACATCACCTTTGTTAGCCCCCTTGAGCCTTTTAATCCCCTTTTGTTCTATAACCACATTACTAGCCTTAAGTAGAAAAATAATTTAAAAATTCCAAGTTGAATCCTTGGTTAGCTTAAGATAGAAATTGTGATGCACACTAAGTGTGGGGAAAAGTGGGAACATGGGTTGATAGGAAAGGATTAAATTAATAAAATAATCAGGATTTTGGGAGCATACTCATATGAAACCAAAATAAATGAAAACACCATCTGCATTGAAAATGTTATGTTTATGTTTCAAAAATTTTTTTTTTAAGTAATTAAATAAAGGGACAAAATTTCTCCAAGAATAAGTTTAGTGAAAAATCAATGCACATAGGATAACCTTAAAAATAAATGGGTACATGAGTATGTAATACAAAAGTGGAAAAATTATGGGTAGCTAGGTAAATTTTCAAACTTATGAAAGAGTTTGTATATGTTAGGTGAGATCTTAGGCTAATTAAGGATTCAACTTATAGCTCACTTAGCCTTATATATACCCTTACCTTTACCTTGGCCCCATTATAACCTTGAAAAAGACCTCATGATGTTTGTATGTATACATTATATATTTGTTGATTGGTTAGATGAAGAACAAAGTTTTAGAAAGCAGGAATAGAAAAGAATAGAGTGATTAACCCCAAACACTGAGTGACTAAAGAGTAAACACAAAAATCCAGTGAGGGTTCAATAGCTCATCTCCATATATCCAAATTTAATTATTTAATTGTCTTGCAAGTTTGTGAAATATTTTAACCCAACTCAATTGTGAATGTATTTTAATATGGCTTGGTTTTAATTGTACATATATGATTCCTTGGAGAATATGAATCAAATTAACCACACGTAAGCTCTATATATATATATATATATATATATATATATATATATATATATAGGTGGATAGTAATTAGAATTGCGTGATTCATTTAGGTAGTTTGCATTTAGAATAGATTGCATTGCATAAGATTCTACCATTCTAACTTTACCCTTTCTCTTGGATTTAGCATGAGGACATGCTATTGTTTAAGTGTGGGGAGGTTGATAAACCCCTATTTTATGACTCATCTTGTGCTCAAATTGAGTGTTTTTATCAATTCTTTACCCACTTATTCATATGAATTGCATGGTTTTACTTTTCCTTCCTTATTATGTGATAAGTGTGAAAACATGTTTCCTATGCTTTAAAAATATTAAATTTAATTATCCTTTATTACCATTCGATGCCGTGATTTGTGTGTTAAGTATTTTCAGGCTTTATAGGGCAGGAATGGCTTAGAGGACAGAAAGGAAACATACAAAAATGGTAGGCAAGCAAAAAAATGGAGTTTTGAAGAAAAGGCAGTGACGTGAACGCATGAATGATGCAGACGCGTGCCTAGCGCGAAATGGCATCGACGCAAACGCGTGACTGACGCGGACGCGTGCCTTGAGCAGAACGCAAATGACGCGGATGCGTGACCGACGCGTACGCGTGACAAGAAAGAACTCCAAACCACGCGAACGCGTGACAGACGCCACATACAAGAATCTGCAGAAAATGCCCCCAACGATTTCTGGACCCTTTTTCGGCCCAATTCCAAATCCAGAAACACAGAATATAAGCCAGAGAATGGGGGAATCAAACAAGAACGGAGAGTCAACTCATACAACATTCATAATACATAATTTTAGGATTAGATGTAGTTTTAGAGAGAGAGGCTCTCTCCTCTCTCTTAGGTTTTAGGATTAGGATTTCTCTTAATTTTTGGATTACTTCTCTTCAATCACAGGTTCAATATTTCTTTTAATTTATGTTTCTCTTCTACTTTTATTTATTCCAATGATTTTACTTGTTAATGTTCCAATTTGGCTTATGAACCTTTTCATGTTAAGATTTGAATATTCTATTTAATATAATTCGAGGTATTTCAGATTAACGATTTTATATTCTATTCATGATGCTTTCAATTTAATTTAGATTTATTCCCTTTTTGGCTTTGGTTAATTAATTGGTAACACTTGAATTATCAAACTCAGTAGTTGATTGGAAATTAGGATTGCTGATTGAGGTGAATCCCTCTACAGCTAGTCTTTCCATAGGAGTTGACTAGGACCGAGGAATCAAGTTAATTAGTCCACTTGACTTTCCTTATTTAGTAAAGATTAACTAAGTGGGAGCAATAACAATTCTCATCACACCTGATAAGGATAACTAGGATAGAAATTCCAATTCTTATACCTTGCCAAGAGATTTTATTATTATCAATCTATTTTCCTTGTCATTTAAATTACTTGCCCCTTATTTCAAAAATCCAAAAACATACCTTTTTCCATAACCAATAATAAATCACACTTCCCTGCAATTCCTTGAGAGACGACCCGAGGTTTGAATACTTCGGTTATCAATTTTATTGGGTTTACTTAAGTGACAAACAAGTTTTTGTATGAAAAGGATTATTGCTTGGTTTAGAAACTATACTTGCAACGAGAATTTATTGTGAATTCTAAACCATCAATCTTTCGATCATCAGTCATTTATAACCTCTTTACATCGACTTGTGCCTTGTCGCTTTATCTTGCCAACCACATAGGTCGGGCAACAAATTTTTTCATTTTTTTTAGCTTAAGTCTGTGTGTATCGTGGGAATAATAATGGAATTTTTTAAAGAAAGAAATACGATTATTAATGAAATGTAACTTTACAAAGAAGCTTTGGCTACTAAGGGAATAAATTTCATGCCTCTAGCCCCCACTTTGATACCTCGTTAAAACCCCTTCAGAAAAACCCTTCTCCGGAAAAAAAAAACGTGAAGTCGGAAAAAAGAGTACATCAGGGAACGGAGTATGCTTTTTGCTATAGTATCTCTTTAAATTACAAGCATGCCACAACCTTGGGAGCTCGGCTCCATCCAAGTCGGACACTTTGTTGTAACCTTTCCCCAAGACTTCAATTATCTTCAAAGGTCCTTTCTAGTTTGCAGCAAGCTTCCCTTTGCATGACTTGTTGCTCCAATGTTATTTCATATCAGGACTAGGTCGTCTGTGGCGACGCTTCTTCAAATGATTTTTTTATTATACCTTGTCGCCATCCTTTGCTTTAACGCTGCTTGTCTTATTTGTGCTTGTTCTCGAACCTCCAGAAGTAGTTTGAGTTCTTCTTTTTGGGCTTAGATGTTATCAAACTCGTCATAGAATCTCACCCTTAGACTTTTCTCATTGATCTCTATTGGGATCATAGCTTCTATTCCATAAGTGAGTCGGAATGGTGTTTCTCCAGTCAAGGAATGAGGTGTTCTTCTATAAGCCCATAGTACCTGAGGGAGCTCTTCAGCACATGCTCCTTTTGCATCCTGCAACTTCTTTTTTAATCCCACCAATATAACTTTATTGGCGGCTTCAACTTGGCCATTGGCTTGAGGATGCTCTACTAATGTGAATTGATGTTTGAATCCAAATATGACGATAAATTTTGGATTGATTTGAGTGAATTCATCATATAAACCCACATTTATTTAGCCAAATAGCATACTTTTGTGTTCTCTCTCTAAATTGAGCTTGATTGTGAAAATATGTTATTTTATGCCTAATTTAATCAATTTTATCCCACTTTCATCCCATTCGATGCCTTGATGGTTTTGTTGAGCGATTTCAAGTATAACAGGTAGAAATGGCTTGATGAGAGTGGAGGAAAAGCATGGAATAGGGAGAAAGGATGAACAAAAACAAAGGAGAAGCACACACTGGCGTGTGCATACGCACAACCTACTACACGTACGCACAAGAAGTACACAGCCATGTGTGTGTATGCACAACATCCTGTGTATACACACAAGAGGAAATTTAGCACGTGTGCATACGCAGAAGTCAGTGCGCGTGACTCACTTAAAGAAAAACGCTGGAGGTGATTTCTGGGCCTGCAGAGTCCAGTTTTGAGACTTTCTGAAGTTGATTGAGTGCTATATCTAGGGGGCCTCACTCCATGTGAAAGGAGGGGAGCAATTAGGATTAGTTTAGTATCATGTAGGTCATTTTCTAGATAGAGAAGCTCCCCCTTCTCTCTAGAAACTAAGGTTTTTAGTTTAATTTCTTTGTAATTTTTCTTTTTAATTCTTGTTTTCATCTAGTTTCTTCTACCTTTGTTTGTTCTATTGTCTTAATTTCTTTAGTTTATCTTGTTAATTTCTTAATTTGGTCACTTTTAGGTTTATGGATACTCTTGTTAATTTTAATTTCAATTAATGCAATTTATATTTTCATGTTAATTGTTGCTTCTTTTAATTATTATTATTATTTTCTTGGTTTTGGTAGCTTTAGAATTAAATTTCATTGCAATTTAATTTGATTTTATTTTCATGCACACCAAGTATTTGACAAAATGCTTGGCTTAGTTCTTGGAAAATTGAGTAATTGGGTGAACTTGAGTGGTGGATGTCCATTCCACATTGTGTGAGGATTTTTAATTGATTTGGTTTTCACTAACTCTAAGCCTTCCATTAATAGAGTTGGCTAGAACATGTGGATTGAGATCAATTATGTCCTTTTGACTAATTCTCGATGTTAGGATTGACTAATTGGGATTAATTCTACACAATTGTCATGTTTGTGGTCCATAACTAGGATAGGAATCCTTGATTCCCCAATTCTTGCCAAGAGCTCTTTTTACCATTTAATTTCCATTTCCAATGCTTTTACTTGCTTCCCATTTAATTACTTGCCATTTTAATTTCATGCCTCTTACAATCAAAACCCCCAAATCCCCCCATAGCCGATAATTGATCACTTCATTACAACTCCTAGGGAAGACAATCCGAGACTTAAAACTCCCGGTTATTTTGTATTGATTGTGACATCTTTGGAATTAAAATTTGATGGTGGGAGTTGATTGCCGGTTTGGTCTATACTTGCAACGGAAGTTATTTTAAATGGAAAAAATCCAAATCGGTTCAAATTCTCATCTATTAGTCTCTTCCGAGATGACTTGGTCAGCCCCCTCCAGTGAATCCTCCTTATATCATATGAATGTGCCGTTCGGGAGTTTGTAGGGGAGGACCTCTTTTGGTTGAGGTCTTCGCCGTCTTTTTTTTCTTTTTCCGTGATTGTCCGACCTTTCCATGAGATATTTGTCCAGCCGACCTTCCCTAGCCAGCTTTTCAATCACATTTTTAAGGTCGTAAATATCGTTCATGGAATGATCGTACAGCTTGTGGTACTCATAGTATCCGTTACGACTTCCATCTTTTTTGTTCTTAATGGGACGCGGTGGAGGAAGCTTCTCGTTGTGACAGATTTTTCTATAGACATCCACTAAGGAAACTCGTAACGGGGTATAAGTGTGGTATCTTCTGGGCCTTTTGGGTCCGACTTCTTCTTTTCTCTTGGGCTCCCTCTCTTTTTCCTTCGGCTGTTGAGGGTGCCCTAGTCGCCAACTCGGCTCTCGCAACTTGGTATTTTCTTCCATATTGATGTACTTTTCAACTCGTTCTTGTTCATCGCTTAGGAAAGTCAGATGCCTTTTTGATATAGACTGGGAGAAAGAACCTTTTCAGAGGCCATTGACAAGTCCCATTATCACTGTCTCAGTAGGCAGGTCTTGAATTTTCAAGCGTGCTTTGTTGAATCTCTCCATATAGTCTCTCAAGGGTTCTACGACCTCCTATTTTACTCCGAGTAGACTAGGTGCATGCTTGACCAGTTGACCTTGTCCTTTTGAATTGAAAATCATGTGAGAAACTTATGCGAGAGGTCGTCGAAGCTGGTAACCGACCTAGGGAGCAAGCTATTAAACCACTTCATGGCCACTTTCGTCAAGGTCGTCGGGATAGCCTTGCAGCAGGTAGCATCCAAGGCGCCGGCCAAGTACATCCGACTTTTGAAATTGCTGAGGTGATGTTTCAGGTCGGTTGTCCCGTCGTATAGGTTCATGTCAGGGTTTTAAAGTTTCTAGGAACTTTAGCCCTCATGATATCCTCAGTGAACGGGTCTTCTCCCCCCAATGGGGTATCCTCCCGATCCGCACGAGAATTCTTATTTCGGAGATTGGATTCTAGCTTCGAGAGTTTGTCTTTCAGTTCCTTCCGTCGTTTTATTTCTTTTCTCAAACTCCTCTCCACCTCGCGCTGTTGCTCTAGCTCTTGCTCTGGTTGCTCGAGTCGACCTTGGTGGCCATGTAGCAACCCCATAAAATCGGTAGAATGTGTTTGTTCTTCCCTTTTCGGTTGGTGAACTTTAGAGGGAATTCTCCTTTGATTTTAGACACCTGAAGGGCCTTCACCATGAGGTCCCTCCGTCCTAGGGGGAGGTTTTATTATAACCTATTCGTTGTTGACCATATCTTAGTATTCTTTATCTGATTCGGATGCGGTACGTCCGTCTTTATAATGGTCGTCTGCCATTGAGCGTTGATTCCCAGGTCCCCGGCAATGGCGCCAATATTCCGGGGATTACCTGAAACTGGATAATGATTGGGCTTGCTTGTGTGGCCCAAGCGTTCAAGGAAGGTGGTCTCCAACTTGTCTTGCATCAGAGAGCCGCCGTCCGAGTTATATGTGTGAGAGGATGGGGGGTGGTATCTGCAAGATACTCCAATGCCTAAGTCAGCAAAGGGTTAAGCAAGTTTAAGTATATTGGAACTTAAGTATACATGAGGGTGTTAGTGTATTTATAGGTGATGAGCCAATAACCACTGTTGAATTAGTTCCAGTTTTTATGGTGGATAACCATCCCTTTACCTTAGGGTTGTTGGGATCTCTCTTCTAGAAAGGGGTCACTACAAAAAATATTTTAAAATGACATTGATAATACGGCGGTTTTAAAGAACTGCCGTAATACCCGGTTATTATGGCATTTTTGGTTGCTGCCATAATTAACTTTGGGTTTGGTGGCGGTTATGGTGATTATGGCGGTTTTGAACCGCCGTTTTCACACGTATATAAAAGAAAAGAACTGCAACCCTAGCTAGCTCATTAAACGAAACATTACGGTGCTATCGATCTCCCTTCATTCTCTCTCTCCTTCGTCTCCTCCGACAATGCCGTTCTTCCCTCTCGGCTTCTCCTCTCTCCGCCGGTGACAATTTCTCGAGGTACTTTTCCCTCTCAAACTGAGTTACCAATTTGTTTCTCTGCAGCTCCCTCTCAAGTTCTTTAGAGAAGGCGAAACCGAAACTAAAATTACTGATTTCTTCGTTGTTGCTGATTTTTGGGGGTTTTTGTTTCTTTGCAGCTCCGCGATCGGGTCTTGTGTTGAAGCATTCAATTTACGTTGGTGCGGGGGTGATTGACGCCGATCGAGTCTTATGTTCAACCAGTCTCAGATCTCAGATCATGGATCTTGGATCTTTCTTCCTCACATCTGCCGTCGACACTGCTTGCAAAGCCGGCGAGGTTATTTTCGTAATGTTACCCCCTCCTCTCTTTCTCTCTCCCCGATCTCAGATCTATTTTTATTTTTCAATGAACTTGATATATAAGTTGCTTAATCATTATCTGGATGAGATGCCTAGTTTCTTCTCCTAATGTTATGCCTAGTTTCTATATTATTATATAATTTGTTAAGAAAATTGCTTACCCTGTATCTGATTTGCTACTGCTCTCATTCACTCAGAGCTAAGGAATGCATATTAGAAACTAGCACTGGTTATTTCTTTATTCTTTCTCTCGATCCTCCGATCCACCATTATTTATTCTTTATTTTCATGCCTGTGTTATCCTACTATAAGTACTTGCTGAGTTTTGTTTATCCTGTGCTCCATCTTTCTAAGTTTTGGTTTGTTGGTGGTGATTGCAAATCCTTTTTTTTAAATTAACAACTACTATATTAGCTCATCTGTTATTTTTTGCATGGTCTTGTTCTCATGATTGACAGAATGATGGAAACTCTGAAAACAAATGTTTCATAGGTTCAATTCGTCAGTATTCTTATATGAATTAGCTATTTACTTTGGCTTCATGATTGATGAGAAGCTACTTGTTTCGTTATAGTTTCAAACTTTGAGCTTATATATTCTTGGTCAAAATCTATATTTGTGTTTTGTGCATCTGTTTATAGCTATAAGTTCCGACATTTGCAACTGAGTGAAAAAAAAATTAAAAAATACTAGGAAGGAATTTGTAAAATCATGCAATTAGTATGAATAAGTGAGTAAAGACTTGATGAAACCACTCAATTAAACACAAGATAAACCATAAAATAGTGGTTTATCAAGCACCCTGGTCGTGTTCGAGGTTTAGGTATGGGAGCTGTTCCAACAATTGCTTTCAAGAACAACACTACAAGGATTAGTCAAATGAATTTAGGTTCTTCAAATGATGTTGACACATCATCTACTTGTGGTCCAAATGTGCAAGAAGAGTTGGATACTGTTAAAGCGCAATTGCAAGCGCTAGTCTCCTATATTGCTTCTAAGGAAGGAGGTAAAATTCTAATACAATTGGCTGGAATGTTTCCTACTCAACAAGTTTCACAGGTACATTCATATTCTGCTTATGATTCCTATTATTAATATAATTAGTAGTAGTGCTAGCTTATGCTAGAGTGATAGTAATAATTAATACAAGTTTAACAAAAGGCATATACTTTCCTTCTATTTATGAAACTCACGATTATGTGAAATACTAAAGAAGAGAGAGTGTAATTTATAGTATAGCCTCAACCACACACATAAGATAGTTCAAGTAGTGGAACACAACACAACACTGCTTTGGGTAAAGGTGCAAATTAAAGTCTTACCTTCTAAGCTCAACATAACACAAAATAGCTTAACTTAAATTGTCTAAGGAACTATAATGGAATTTGTGTTTGGATTTCAACTTTTGAACAATAAGGTTTGGAAAACGATGTCAAACCTGTTTTTATACTCTTAAATTTTTTTTTTGTCAATTCTAAAAAAATTTTACTAGATCAAAACGTTTTTACAATTCAAATTTTCTTATTATTCTACATGCTAAATTTATGCTTCTAATCTCAATTTAATGAGAAATATGATGTGGTTTATATGGTGCTAATAAAACAATTTACTCATAATGGAACCTGTTTTTATACTCTTAAATTTATACTTTATTAAACAACACTTTTTTTAGGCTAATTAGTTTTCATGTGTAGTTGGCTCTATAATCTTAAATTGGTTTTATTATTGTATCAATGTTATGTAATTAGACATGATAAATGTATATCAATATATGTCTTTTTCTTGTATTTTTTGTGCTCATAATAGTTATATTTTTGTTGTAGGGATTGGATTAGGAGAGTGAGATTCCATCACCAAAAGAGTTAGGAAGTAGGTCTTCCAGAGCAAGCAACAAGAAAGCATGACCTTGCTTGATATGTTAAGACGTATATTAAGAAGTATATGTTAAGACGTATTATTGAAAAATGTTACTTTGAAACTTTGTTTTTGGATTATGACATTTCAATTATGACTTGAATTATGACTTTTGGATCATGTATGAATTAAAAATCATCTTATGATGTTTGATTTATGATTATGCCTTTTGGTTATTACGAGATTTTTAAGTGAGTTTTGAAAATATCACTTTAAATTGGTAGTTTCAATCTTATTTTAAAAAGCATAAAATTGTCATCATAATTAGGTACAAACAGCTGTTAGAAACCCCCATTTTAAATAAAAACGATGCCATTATACGCTGGTAGAAACGGCGGTTAAAAACTGCCATTTTAAACACAAAAAATGCCATTATAACCTGGTAAAAACGGCAGCTAGAAACTGCCATTTGAAACACAAAAGATGCCATTATAACTTGGTAAAAATGGCGGTTATGATGGTAAATATGGCGGTTTCCAACCGCCATTTTAAACAGAAATGATGCCGCAACATCCTGGTAAAAATGGCGGTTACAGCCGCCATTTTAAACAAATTAAAAACCGCCATTTTATGCGGAAATAATGACGGTTACAAACCGCCATTTTAACCCTAAAAAAGCGCCATAATAACCAGAATGGCGCCTAGAATAACGGCGTTTCTTGGAGGCACAAGTTTCGGTAATAATGGCGGTTCTAACCGCCGTAATTTTCAAAAAGAACCGCTGTTTTAACTCTGTTTTTTTGTAGTGGGTGAGAAATTCAAAGAGACAGTTGCTCACTTAGTTAAGTATGAGTTGCTTGTTTCAGTCTGTCCCAATCTTTTAGAAAAGGTCGGATAAGTGAATGCCCTCTTGATTGAGCTTTTTAATTTTATTGGGCTTGCCTTATATTTTAGACGAGAGTATGAACAAAAAGTATATAAAAAAGTGCAAACATAATTTAATTTCTCTTTACTATTTTTATATCTGTTAAATATAAACACAAGTAAATAAAATTTTGAGAAAAAAAATGTCCCATGAGATATTACTCGAGTTCTTGTAGTTATCATCATTTGTGAGTACTTCACCAACTATTCCGTAGGGTCCAAGTGCAGTCATCGTCGTTATTGTTAATTGCTTCAAAATCTGACGAGAACTTTTAATTAGTTTGAGGGGTGAGGAACCTAAGGGGATTAAGTTTCGTTTATTTTACTTTATTAATTTGATTACAGAAACCAAAAGAATCAGAGTTTGACTTCCGATTTCATAATTGGTTAGATCATCAATATATAGTATTTGTTAAATGCCAACCAAGAATAATCTGAGGTTATGTATAATGATAATTAATAAATACACATGTCAACATATATTAGTACACTAAGATTAATTAAATTTAAAATAAAAAAATATTCGTTATACTATAAAATATTAATGAATATTAATGAATATTATAAAAAATATAAATAAATAATTATTTTCTTATATTCAATAATTTTTTAAAAATATAATAAATATATAAATATAGAGTAAAATTAAGAATAAAAATAAACATAATAAAAAATAGAGTAAAAAAAATAGTTGATAGACGGTGCAAGGAAGTTTGCCTCTAACTTCGTGCGACTTCGTGCATCACACGCAAGTTCGCCTCACAAATTTCACAACTGTCGAAAAAAAATAATACTAATATATAATCCTTTTTTTATGGTTTTAGAAAATAATTTTATTTTATTTTATTTAAAAAAAATTCGGAAGTACATGAGATTTGAAGGATGTGCAAAGCATTTACATTCTGCATCTTCCATTCTCTTGATCTGCCAACCACAGAAGATGGATTATTTTCCACAATATCCTACAGACCTTGTCCCATGAGATAATACTCTAGTTATCGACTTATCGTAGTTATCTTTTGTATGTGCTTCACCAATTATTACGTGGGGTCTTAGTGCGTTCATCATCGTTAATGTTAACTGCTTCACAATCTAATGAGAACCTTTAATTACACGATTTCTTTCTCCAACTCAACTATAATATTAAATTACGGAAGCTCATATTCAACTTCATCTTAGTCTTTTTAAAAGTATTTGAGGTTTACATGGAGGCGGAGCAATAGTGATTACTGCGGCCTCTTGTCCTCTTCAAATTAAGCGTACTGGGTTATTAGTCATTACGTGTGGTGGTTCTAGTTTTATCACAACAAATCTACGATCTACAAAGTTATGAATTAGGTGCTCAATGCATTGCGTTTCCTTTCTTAATGGAAGTGCACACACTGGACCTGGTGGTAGAACATAGAATCTCGAGGAAGAGGTGCAACTGCGGTGGGATAAATACAATGATTGAAATACTTCGAAGTACAGTGGTACTTATTAGCAGCGGGTGATACACTTATGAACACACGTTAAAAATAAATTATTCAATAATGATCTCCCCAAATCAAAATCATATGCAAGTTAAAATAGTATTAAAAGACTCAGAATGAAAAGAAAACCTATTATTAGACAAACACAGTCATATTTAAAGAGAAAAAATATTAATTAAATAACTTCTTCTGTTGAATTAGATATCCAATCAATCAAACATAGCCATATTTAAAGGTGACAATGTTCTAAAGAAAAATAGAATAGATGATCAAGCTAAATAAAATTAGTTTAAAAAAGTTATGATCTTACCAGAATTAAATAGTTAAAAAAGTTTAGAACAGTGCAAAATGTCAACCAATTAGGCACTTTTAATTAGGAGAAAAGTTGAAGGGAACATCAACTTGTAATATTATTAAACATAAATTACATCTAAACTTAGCAACCTGCCAGATATAATATCATTATATCAATGCTAATTAGGATCTAACACATTCATAATAATGATATAAAAAGAGAAGCATCTGATTGCAATAAAGCTAACTGGAGGAGTGAGATAACCAAATAGCATATTAATTTGATTGTTCACATCTGATATCAAAAAGTACTTAGGTTAACCAAGAAGTTCACATCCCATACATATTTTGAATTTTAGATGATGAAAATTCCAGGGTCCAAAATAGAATATATATCCTAAAACTAACAAAAGAAAGTCTCGAAGCAGCTGAATAATTACAATCTAACCACAGAAACCTAAATCAAATGATCTTCTTTTGAAACACTCCTAAATACACATAAATATCCAGGCCTAAGTTTATGCATCCTGACAAAATCTTTCCATTTAGGTCCTATTTTGTACTCTCGATTCATGCCCTTATTTTTCAAGACATGCATTGCAAAGGTGTTAGCAATCTTTGAGTCCTTAACCGTAAATTTCCAATCTTTCGATCCTCCACTCTTAAGTAGTAACCTAGCAAACTCACAGGAAATATACTGTTTAAAAAAAGTTAGAAATAGCTCATAAAAAATAAATTCACCAATAAGTATGAAACAATAATTATACAAACTTACAAATCGATCAGCCTTCATATCATACTTAGTCAACCTCTTGCTGTGATGTCTAACAACACATCTATATATTTCAATTTTAATTTATAGGAAAAATATAAGGAAACTAAACATGATAACAATGAAAGATATAAGATAAGCTTATACAAAATATTGTGAAATGGAAATTGATTCTTGAAATCAATACACTTTGAATGTAACAAACTTATCAACCAATCAGATTATATCAAGAGTGACAAAATCAACAACACATGTAACACCAATCTAATATTAAACCAAAAAAAATTAACATACCCTCTTTTTTTTGTTATTGACCTCTTCTTGACAGTAGTTTCATTTTCAATGTTCTTCCGAATCCTTTGCACACTAGAACTTCAAGTGTAATTAACAAAAAAAAAAAAAACAAATTAAAAAACAATGAAAAAACAAATAGACAATAGAAGAAGCAAATAATAACATTATATTACACAATGAATTATATATATATATATATATATTGAAATAAATATATTTATAAATACAGTAATTAAAATATAAGATGTATAAAACTAAGAATAATTAAGAATTAAAAAAAAAACTGTAAACTCTAACCTTTTCATATTCCCATGCATCCTATTATCTTCTATACTATATGCAACATCATCCAATCCATTAAAGTAGTTCAACCCCAACTCATCTTAAATTACTTTTAACAAAAATATATTAATAATATCTTTATCGTAGTGAAATACATAAAAATCCATATAAATTGGATTATTTCGCCTATCCATAAGAGCCACAAAAAATATGCCACTTGTCAAAATTTTAGAAAATGAAATTATTCAAAATATTCAAGTTATCTTAGACAAAAAATTATATTTGATATTAATATTATAGTTTAAAAAAAATACCACAGTAATTTAATTTTTAATACAAAAAAAAAGATAATCAAATAGTTCACAATTGTTTACAGCAACTATTTATACTATACAATAAAAAATAACATAGATTAACTAACAAGTTCATATATTATATATATTTTGAATTTTAGAGCATGAAAAACTTTGGATCCAAAATATAATACATATCCCAAAAGTAGCACCAGAAAATTTCGAACCACCTAAATAATTACTTTCTAGTTACAGAAACTTGAATTAGATGATCTTTCGAAATCACCTTAAAAACACATGAATATGTGATTTTAAGTTTATGCATTTTCACAAAATCTTTTCATTTAGGACTAATTTTGTATTTTCGTTTTCTGCATTTACTTTTCAACACATTCATTTAGAAGATCTCTATTTACTAAATTCTTCTATTCGATTCTGCTCATAAAAAAAATTTATTGTTATTTTATTAAAAAATACGTGCAATACGTATTAACTCAAAAAAATAAACAATGCTTTAATTATATCATTTTTAACAAAAAATACGATAAAATTTGACGCTTACCAAAATATTATGGTTTGAATAATTTTCTTACAAAAAAGGATGACTTGAAGCTAACGGTGGTTGGCTTGACGCAAACTCTTGGTATAAAAAATAGAATAAAATATTAGTCACACATTTAGATTGTTTTCATATGTCATTTTCTTTATTTTTTTTTTGAAAAATAAAAGAACAACATACTAAAGTGAGCTACTAAAAGAAACATGACAGGAATATCTATGTCTTTAAAAAATTAGATAAATTTATTGTAATATAAAAATAAAAGTAACTATTAAGTTTATTTTACTAATTAACTATTAAGATTATTTCTCTTTGAGTAATTCTTGGCATACAAGCGATTAAGGCTTGTAAGCCTTACAAGTTCAATTAAAACTAACGCTCAAAACACGCTTCGAACCATTCTTCTTCCTCTTCGTCTTCTCCTTCTTCTTTTCTTTCGTTTCTTGCCTTCTCTTTCTCCTTCTTCTTCTTCTTCTTGCTGCACGTTCTTCTTCCTCTTACTCTTCTTCTTCTCATTTTCTTTCGTTTCTGCACGTTCTTCTTCATCGTCTTCCTCTTCTTCTTCATTTACGTTCTTTCTCTCTGTTTTATCTTTTTTTTTTTTCGATTTTTCATGGTGAAATCATTTTTGAAGAAGAAGAAGCAGTAGAAGATGAGGAGGAGAAAGAGAAAGAGTTCTGAATTATGCATAAGATGTATTTTAACAAATTTTGGGTGTATTTCTTTAAATCCTTTGGGTGTATTTTCTGTAATCCTTTAGGTGTATTTCTATAATCGTTTGGGTAAATTCCTGTAACCGTTTGGGTGTATTTCTGTAATCATTTTGGGTGTACTTCTGTAATCGTTTGGGTGTATTTCTGAAGTTCCATTATCTTCAAAAGGATTACAGAAATACACCCAAAGGATTACGAAAAATACACCCAAAGTATTTAAGAAATACACCCAAAATTCGTTGCATAATTCAGAACTCTTTCTCTTTCTCCTCATCTTCTGCTGCTTCTTCTTCTTCAAAATGATTTCAAAGCTTGATTTCAGAAACTATGAAAATCGAAAAAAAACGAAGAAGAAGAAGAAGAGGAAGAGGAAGAGGAAGAGAAGAAGAAGAAGAAGAAGAAGAAGAAGAAGAAGAAGAAGAAGAAGAAGAAGAAGAGGAAGAGGAAGAGGAAGAGGAAGAGGAAGAGGAAGAGGAAGAGGAAGAGGAAGAAGAGGAAGAAGAAGAAGAACCGTTCTAAGTGTAGCGCTTTGAAAATAGGAAACGTTGAATAACGCATTAAAAGGCCTAGTAACTTGTAAGACTTGTAAGTCAAAAAGACTTGTATGTGTAGCACTCCTCTTTCTCTTTATAATCATGCCAATTCAAAATTTGAATTATCCTTTTTTATTTATATAATTATGCCAACCTAATATTTAATATATACCTAATCATGTGTTTCAAAAACTAATTACTTCATTTTAAAAAATCAAAAAATCTTAAATAAACATCAAAAGTAAAAAAATATATTCATTGTGATCAACAACTGATTTTACAGGTTTATGATCATTAGTTTGGCATAAATTGAAATAGAATAAGCAAGCATACATAAAATAAACATGAAATGTAAACATATTGCCTCCATGAGGATATCTTAGAAGATAGATTTTAATTTTGCTAATATAGGATAGAAAATTAAAATACTGATAATATCACACTATCACAAAAAATAGAGTACGATAACAAATCTAATCTTTACAACTTTTTTGAATAAATCAACTGATGTTCTAGATCATTTAATATTTTAAAAAAAAGTGTAAGAATGCAATCAAAGAATACCTTCAAAATCCTATTGCACAATAAATCTAACCCGTATCTTAAATATAATAATTAATAGACCATAAATAATTAAAATCTTTGGCATAAACCTTCCTCTTAGAAGTTCCCATCAGTGGCACCAAAATCAGGATCCATACTGCAAGTATGGCATTTAAGATGCTTTAAAAGCGTGAAAAATTTGATACAATAAAATTTCAATTCACCCTTAAATAAATAAAACTTCCAATACATCATATTTTTCATTTGAACCGTCATCTTTCAAATATTTTCACCAACCAACCAATCATATTCCAACTCTTGTTTTGCAGCATAGAAAAATATCAAGTATCAATTGGCATGCTTAAGATAACAGAAATTGCAGTTCAAAGGTAAAGTCACTAAGATTCAGTGAGCTCATGGAAGTTCTCTACACGTAAATCTGTTTATCGATACCCTTTTAATACTTCTAGACTAATAGTTGTGGAGAGTTGATTATAAATCTGAGAGTCAAAATTCTATCCTAAATAAACAATAACCCCTGATAAGCTCTCTTAACTGGAGTTTCATTCTTGGTATTCGTCACGGATTCAATGAGTGTTAACTAATAAAATTTCTAAAAGCTGTTAAAAACATGAATATCAAATAATCAAAAATCGTAATTTTAAGTTTATTAGGTTAGACTATATTATCACTCCAAAATTGACAGACTAATCAATCATAAGAATAATCCAAACCAAACATATAACCATGTCTTTGCAAAATAAGAACGCAAAACAGATTATTTGACAAAAAAAACACAAATAATTAACTGTAGAGTAATTTATTTTCATCTATCAAGTCGTTGAATTACGGTTGCCAACTTGTTATTATGATCATGCATGCCAAATACAAAAAATAAGCAAGTATTTAGACACATGGTTGATTTTTTTTATTTTGAAATGATATAATGTTTAATTCCAAAACATCTAGTTGAACTATAATGTTTAATGATCAATCTTCTAATCTTAAGTTCATAGACTTTGAAGAAATCATCGTGGTTGTCCTAGAAATTATAGTATTTGATTCTCATAATAGAATGTTCATTTCTCAACAACCAAAGACCACAAAGAAAAATAAAAAAAAAGTTCGAATTAATTTTTTCACAACTAAAAGATTTCAAATTTCATGTTCGTTAAAACAAAAAAATCGAATGCATATTGAACCTATATACTTGAGCTATATTTTCAGCAAGCAAAAACAATAGTCTAAGAAAAGAATATAAAACTTCAGTCTCAATTGTTTAGTTATTAGAACAATTTTTGATACTTTCTGACAAACAAACAATTTGCTCTTTTTCAAAGCACAAAACCAATTAACTAAACTCCTTAATTCCCCAAACACTCAATAAACATACAAATAAAAGAAAATAAAAATTGATTAACAGAAAACAATCATAAAAGAGAAAACCCACAGTGATTTGAAAAAAAAACCATAAAATACATGATGACAATGATATATAAACTTCATATACTAACATATTACAATTAAAAAAGATGAACAACTTTCAATGATAACAATAAGAAATAGGAGAAAAAGGACAAAAGGTTATCTGAAATTGAAAATGCCATTACCCACTCCATTTCACTACTTCTAAATATAAGTTCCTTGAAAATCTAATAAAATTAAAAAATAATGCAGGAGATAATATTTTTTAGCAAAAATCACGACTACCAGAAAAAAAAATAAACCACAACTATCTAAATACGTTACCAAAACTCATAAAAATAGCTCAATCAATTGTACTCCACATTATAAAAAATAAATAACTAAATGTAAATAACATCCAAGTACAATTCAAGTGGTATTGATAATACAAATAAGGATAAGCTTCTTACTAATTTTATTTCAAAAAAGAGAAAAATAAAATAAATAATCAAAAAGATAAAAACAAAAAATCAGATAAACAAAACAAGAACAAAATAAAGAATAGTAACAAAACACATGACGACTTTTCAAAAATACAAATAAAAAAAAACCAACAACTAAAATTGAACCCTATAAATGCATGAACTTGTTTGTTGTAGAATATTTGAGAGAATATTTCTTATAGAAATTAAATAAACTTATAGAGAAAAAGTGCACTGCATTGATTCTTATAGAATATTTCACTTTTTACCACAGAAGCTTTTTGAAATTAAATACATAAAAATGTATCACTTGTAAAAAAATTCCAAAAATTTCCAAAAACTTTTCTTTAAACAACATTCTACTTACTTTTTATACACTTATGAACTTTCACATGTCAAAAAAAAATATTTTTAAACCACATAAAAAAAACATAATTTATATAAAAATAAGCAAGTAGTAGTGTTACGTACTTTAACTTTCTCAAAAAGCTTCTCCCAAGCCATAAGCCTCCATAATAGAAGAAGGGGTGAGTTAAAAAAAAAAATCTAAATAGCATCCAAGTAAAACTCAAGTGGTGTTCATGTATATTTATATATAAAATTCACAACAACAGTGCTTATTATACAAATAAAATCCGGTTAGTAAGTTAAAACATACAATTTTGATTAAAAGAAAAGATGGAAAAAATCTCACTCTGACTGAATTTCTTTCAGTACACAAAATCAGAAAAAGAAAAATGTTCATGATACTTATAAAACTAACATGGACCTCATATATTACTAATAATTCCTAATATTTATCCCCACAGAAACACAAAAAAAAGAAATAAATCATTGAATCAAGAAATAAAGAAATAAACAAAAGACTAAGGCCCATAAAAAATAACAAAGAAATAACCCTAAAGATACAGAAGATATCAAATAAAAGTCGACATAGTAGTCCTCCCCTTTATATATATGAACTTTGTACAAAATGACTAATTTGTGATTTTAAAATACTGAAAGACAACTTATTCTTTCTTAGTTTTTAAACCTTAGTAATTTTTTTAATTAAAAGAAGGCCTGTAGTTATTAACAACTTTAGATTTTTTGCATTACCAAGTTTCTAAAATACAAAGATATTAGTTTTAGTTAAAATCCTGAAGGCGTTTATAAGTGAAAACTAAAAATAATTGGACTTTGAAAGAAAACTAATTGATGGACTTAGACTCAACCAAAATTGAACCAACCTGTGACTTTTCAAAGGGCTAAAACACTACCACTTTATCTATCCTATTGAGCAATTTTAGACTAAGATACTTTTTCAATTCTTCCATTACCATCGATTTCAAGACACTATATGATGCTTTCTTGTCTTCTTGAATCAAGAAACCTATGGAGTTGTGCCATCCTTTAGAAATGGCACTAGACCCTGTATTTGAAGTCATCAAAACCAATGCATTTTTAAATGAAACTCGTCGACCCTGTCAGATCCAATTTCACAAACAACAAATATAAAAATAAGGACACCAGTAGCATGTTTACTTGGAAAAGATGCAGGAAAGGAAGAAATAGGAGATTCATGTAAAAATATTTAGTAAATTAAGATTTATGGCAACATTCACAAACTTGAATATCAGTAAGCTGGCAATCCTAAAAACTTGCTCACTGTATGCCACTCCATTTATTCAATTATGTCTAACCGAATCATAACTACCGCTTGAAAATATAAACAAACAATTTTAGGTGATGAAATAATAACCATAAGTCTAGAACACAATAGTTGCAGACCACTAAAAAATATCAGTGAAGATGTATAGTATAAAGAGAAAATGAAATGAAAAGCTCTCTTGCGATAGATAACATTTTAGATAAAAGAAATCATTTACATAGAATCAGAAAAAAAAATAAAGAAATAAAGACGAAAAACAAAACAAAACAACATTAAATAAAAAAAAAAGAAAACCCAGCAAAGCAAATGTCCAGTGAAACCATACTTTTTTAAACAACACGTAAGAGAGAATTAGAAGTAAACATGTACTTTCACTTATCAAAAAATAATTATAAAACCACATAAAAGAGAACAAATTCAACATAATTTATATAAAACAATCATCTCAAAAGAAAAAAATTCACTTATTGTCGTAGTATTTGATTCTTACAACACAGTGTTCATTCCTCAGTAACCAAATACCACAAAGAAGAATGAAAAAAAAAAGGTTCCAATTAATCTTTTCACAAGTAGAACAAAATTTCAAGCCAAAACTATTTATGGCTAAAAATCAATAAAATAAATGGTAATAATACAAACAGAAATCTAAACAAAAGAACACACAAACAGAACAAAATTTCAACCCAAATCTACCTATATTTTAAAAAAAACACATAAACATCATGCTCAGGATATTTTACAAAATACAAACATCATGAACTTTTATTATGATTTTTCACATTTTAGGTAGCTTTTTCTAAATATGAAAAATCTTCTATTCAAATTTCTATTTCACCTCACAACAAAAACAAATTCAAATAAGCTCAATCTGACCCCAGCAAGTAAACTTCTAAATACAAACATCTAAATAAACATATTCTGTAAGAAAATATATTATTCATGCATATAATAAATCAGCACTCAGCCTGTCAACAAAATTATAATTTTATATAATTCAATACACATCCAAAAAAAATTCTAGAAAAACACAATTGATAAATAAATCTAACCATATACTAACAAATTACAATTAAAATAACAGTAACTTACAACACATTATTTTAAGTGGAAGAAAAAATAAAAAAGACAAAAAAAGTTAAATTTGACTCTCAATTTCTTTCTGAGCAACAAATTCAGATAAAGATAAATGCTAAAAATGTTTATGATACCATAATCCAAATTAAAAAAAAATTATATATGAGAGAGTACGATTTATACAATAAATTATCAAATAAACAGATTAATATGAGAGAGAAAAATTAGTGAAACCATAGTTGAAGAGTATTTACAACAAACTCTAGTACAATATTAACTTTTGAGGATCCATTGTGAAAAAGAAAAAAATTGTATGTAAATAAAAACTGAGACCTTTACCAGAACTCTAAAAATATGAAACTCAAGAACCAATCAAAATCAAAGTTTTAGCTTTTGATAGCAACCTCATGGCCCTTGAAGGTCCTTTTTTTACTATTGACAGAGCAAGTGTACCCAAAATGGCCACACCTCACTTCTTCCCAAAACTCATAGTGAACCAAAAATTGCTTTGAGAATCCAAATGCTGCTAATAGTAGTAAAAGCTTATACCAAAGAGAATTTGGTAGAAATAAAAAATAAAATTGAAGAGAAATATAAAAGTGGGAAGGAAGAACAAATAAATAAATAAATAAATAAATAAAAATGAAGCAAAGTATAATGTAAAAATTTTAAAGTATCAAATATTAATAGAGGAACACTCAATTCACAAGTAGAACAAATATATTTAGAGTGACCAATGAACAGTGAAAATGAAAAATAACAGTAGTAGGTAATTAATAGTGATCAATGAATACTAATAGGATCCAATATATTTAGTTAATTTTTAAACCCACAAAAAATAACAAAAATATATTCATAGCAATTAAAAAAAATTTGCAGACTATATATTACAAAATAGTAGGTTTAAATCCCAATACCGTAAAGACCAAAGGATAACATAACTCTAAAGGGAAAAAGATAGCCTCTTTGATTTTATTTTGAAAATTGTTAATGGTGAAAAGAATTCTAAACTCTTGAAAACAGCCTTCGTGGTCATTGAAATTTACAATTTAGCTTCCATATTTAGCTTCAAAACATGAATATATGTCGGTATAAACACTACTAGAAACTTAGTTATTACAGACGGATATTTCCGACGAATTTTATCCCACTGAAATACAGACGGAATTTCAGAGGGATTTTTTTGTCGGAAAACAAAAAAAATAGATTAACATAAATTACAGACGGAAAAGAAAATCCGTCTATAATTCCGTCGGAAAAATTAATTTTTTTTTCCGTGGAATGGTTACAGATGGATTTTCCATCTGTAATTATGCAGACGAAACGTGCGTTTTATTAAATTATTACAGACGGAAAATCCATCTGTAATTTAAATTAAATCCGTCGGAAATATTGAAAACCCTAATTTTATAGGTCTTTGTCGGAAAATCCCATTCACACTCTATTCTAACTCTTTGCCCACATCCTTCGAGCTCTTTGCCCTGCAGCCCGCCGCCCACAGCCACCGCAGTCTCTGCCGCCACTGCAGCCACGCAGCTTCTGCATCAGCCCTCGCAGCTCCCCGCAACCCCCACAGCCTCGCAGCCCCGCAGCGGCGCAACCACCGCAGCCCCTACACAGACACAGCCTCCACCGCCACCGTAAAAGATCTGTTGCCGTCGTAGGAAGCTGTGTTGCCGTGATTGGAAGCTCCCTCGCCGTCGTTTGGAAGCTCGTTGGCCGTCTCCTCTATTCGAGCGCTCTCCTTCTCTCTCTGTGTCGCCGTTGTGTTTCTGCCACTGCCCTTCTTCCTCGCAGCCGGTGAGTAAATGCTCTTTTTCTCCAGTGTTGTGAACAGCTCCTTTTTCTCCCGTGTTAGATTTGGAGTATATGTATGCTTATTACTGAGTGAATCACATTGAAAGTGTAATGCACAGTTAGTGCTTGACAAAATGCCTAGTTGAGTTTTGCTGTTCATTTTGATCATGCTTAGGTGTGTTTATGTGTGCTTATATGGTTTCAATCTCATATGCTCTGTACTGAGACAAAGCAAATCTTCATTCTCACTGATACAAACTGCTTTATCAGTTTCTCCCAAAAATGATTTGGAGTCAGCCTCTGCAAGTTGCGATTTAAAGATCAAGAGTTCCATATGTTTCTCTTCAATTGCACAAAAACATTTTTCAAGTTCTGTTTGAAGCTCCCTTATTTCTTGTTCTTTGGTGTTCAGTGTAGACTTGAAAGTACTGATATCTGCTTCCATCTTTTCCACTTGACAACTCCATTCTGATTCCTTAGATTTGAGCACCAAGGAACAGTTTTTGATCAACAATCCACTTTAGCTCCTTTTTTTATTTTCACATTGATGAAAGCTTTCCTATTTTATCTTATATAGTTTAATTTCTTCATTTTTTCTCTAAAAATTAAATAAAAGGTAGCACCACTTACATGGTTTGGCCATTTTGATGAAAAAGAAAGGGACAGTGATATTTGTCTTTATACATATACAACACAACAGCTTTATATATATATATATCTCTTGCAGGACCGTGTGTATTGTATTGTTTTATAGTAACCTTTCTCAACATGCATTTGTATGTTAATAACATTGAAAATGAGAGAATGAATGAGATGTTTGTCGTATTAAGATTTTGTGACACATCACTCACCTCACTCTTTTTTGTTTTTATTATTGGATTATTGTATATGCTCCACTGTGTTCTTTAGAAAAATAAAATTACATTACAAAAACTTTTACACTACTGCATACTACTTTTGTTTAAGGGCCAAGTACTTATATGTCAATTATTTAATTTGTCATATATTTATTTGAATTTAAAATGTGATAGTATCTTAGAATATAATTCCTAGAATATATATATCTGAATATGACTGTATGGATTTGAATAATTATAATATTATAATCAATTTTATTTATATGTTTATATTATGATATTTCCTCTTAAGAGATGTCAAAGCTTAATTTATTAATTTATATTTCCACTTTAGCACCAAGGTTCTTTCCAGTTTCTACACATGATGAAAGCTTCAACTTTTCAAGTTTCAACTCTTCCTCCCAATTACAAAAAATTCAAGTCTTTGATTACTTGCTTGATTCTCTCCATTCATATCTCTGTTTCAAATAATTTTAATGAGATGGATTCTGGTGGTGATTTATTTTCATCAATGATATGAGATGGATCCAGCAGATTATCTCTTTTTCTTCCACAGAACTTGTATCGTACAAATTTTTTTCCCTGTGATTTAAAAGAGGTAACTCCTCTAAGTAATGCAAATATCTATGGAAAAAAAAAAATTCGATACCTGGTTTTTTTATGTTTCTATATTCCTTTATTTTCGTCCTTTATCATTTATATCTGTACCATTTGATCATATTATCTGAAAAATATTCTTTGGATTTTAGAGACTCTTTTTTCTTCAATTGATTTATATTTCTTTCCTTTACTGATTCTTTTTGTTTCTTAATTGGATTGAGGAGTTATGTAACAGAAAAATAATCTAAGGTGGTTGTTGATGATGTTGAAATTTAGTAGTCCTATATATATTTTTCAGCTTTTGATTTTTGTAATTTGCAATGCAGGGGACCAATGTGGTTCTGATTTGATGTAAATGTGAGTCTATGTTTTTGTTCTTTACTGAGACAAAGCAAATCTTCATTCTCACTGATACAAACTGCTTTATCAGTTTCTGCCAAAAATGATTTGGAATCAGCCTCTGCAAGTTGCGATTTAAAGATCAAGAGTTCCATATGTTTCTCTTCAGTTGCACAAAAACATTTTTCAAGTTCTGTTTGAAGCTCCCTTATTTCTTGTTCTTTGGTGTTCAGTGTAGACTTGAAAGTACTGATATCTGCTTCCATCTTTTCCACTTGACAACTCCATTCTGATTCCTTAGACTTGAGCACCAAGGACTGCAAGGTGTTCTCTCTCTCTTTCTCTCTCTCTCTCTCTCTCTCTCTCACATATTATGGAAATGGGACTTACTACTTTAATTGTTTGTTCTTGTTCAGATGCTGAGGTCAACAATTTGGGAGTCAAAGCCGCTCTCTCCATGTTGAGGTTCTACAAAAGTAAGCAATTTTTTCTTTTTCAGCTTAACTTCCCTTCAAATATGAAATTAGATTTCCTCTGAGCTAATTATCCACTTGGAATTCCATTTGTTTTTTTTCTTTTTTTTTTCATTTTATGTTTCATCCACATGACTATTACCATAATAAAGATAATCATTAGCAGATTAACTTTTGCTCCCTAATTTTTCCACCGGATGGTACCTTCAAAATCTGATGGTGATGAATGATGATATTTGGTGTTTCACCTGATGCATCTGCAATGCCATGATTATTGATATTGTCCCTTGTCATGTGTTGTGGTATACACTATTTTGGTGATTTGATTTGATCCCATGCCATCAACATATTTAGTTATTGCCCACCTTGGAAGGCTTTTGCATCACATGACAAGCCCATCACTATTTTCATGCAGGGTGGCATAATTTATGTTGGAATATCTAATCATGTTTCTTTCTTTTATAGTTTGTGATTACATTAATTTTGCCTTAGCTTAGGTCTGTCTCCCTTAATATTTTGATATCATTATTCCCTTTTTTCATTGGTTCAATTTCTTCTATAGTCAAGGGTAAAAAAAAAAAGAAAACAAGAGGATTCAAATATGCTTTTAAACTGGAAATATATTATTGAATTTGGTAACAAATTATAATTTAGCTAGAATCTTGCTATAAGATACAATAGGAACTGAAAGAAGAGAAGCCTCATTTACTGTTCAAATGAAGAAAAGTAATGAAATATGACCAAAAAGAAAAAAGGTGGGGACTCAGAAGAAATGGTTCCAAGTAAAACTAGAACTTTAGGAAATCGAATTCCTCCACCTTCTAGTAGTCTTTCTGTTATCTATTCAGCTGTACTATTTTCACAAACTATATAATTAGTTCTTTATATATAGCATTATATATAATAGCATTATATAGTGTGTCTTGTTATCTATTCAGCTGTACTATTTTGCTAATTGATTAGACATATTACTGTCCATATATTTACCTATTTATTTCTCTTACACTTCTCCCTTATCTTAATTACTATTATTTCTTTCATTTTCATTTTCCTATTCTTAGCCTCCTTAATTAAGTAGTCATTTAAAATAATATATATTTTAGTAAAAACTCATTTACAGTTTTATTTGTATAAAATTAATAATTAAAAACTCATTTACAGATTGATAATAATGTAGCTGAAATTTAAGTTTCTTAATTAATTTTTTTTAATACTACTCCACAGGATCGACGACTTAGAATTCAGCTGTCTCTCTGCTCCAAGTGACAGTCAGTGAGGTTAGCAAGCACACCCTGATTCTCAAAAAATTCTGTGTGATTTGTTTATCTATAGTGGTTGGATTAGGTCTTTTCTTGGGTCTTCTGATTGTGATTTTGCCATAGTAAATTACCAAATTTCCCTTGCTCATGATTTTATAAAAATAATACTCTAACACACACACACACACACACACACTCTCTCTCTCTCTCTCTCTCTCTCTCTCTCTCTCAATCCCTTCAACTTTTTGCTTGGAGTTAAGGTTAGTGCAATTCTTGTGTTATAAAACTTCATTGATTTCTAGGGTATTGTATGTTAAATGAAATATTACTTGTGTTGTGTTGTTGCTTGTATTGCATTGAAAACATTGATATGGTTAAATATTGATAGCATGTTGTATGATAGATGAAATGTTGCTTGTGTTGGATGATTTATAGGTACTAAAAATATCAAATTCGTAAGAAATGTCTTGGCACCATCGAGTGTGGATGTATGATAGGTTGAATCCAACAAGAGGGGGTATTAAACCTGAGTTTTATGACAAGGTTGAGGAGTTTATAAAAACAATTAGTAAGTTAGATGTTGTGAAGTCAGAAGGAAAGTGTAGATGCCCATGCGTTAAGTGTAGATGCACAAATTATAAAGAGCTGAACATTATTAAGATGCATTTGTGGGAAAAGGGATTTATGCCAAATTATTGGATTTGGACAGAACATGGAGAGATTGACGACATAGGGATTAATCAGACGGGATTCAATAATTGTGGGGAAGGTGGTTCAGGAAGTGGTGCAAATGTGGAAGAGTGTGATATGTATGACATTAGCTGGGAAGACAACTCCAGAAGGTATCATGAAATGGTTTTCGATTCTATTGGTCCAGAGTATCCTCATGTAGAGGCTAAAAACTTTTTTGATCTTCTTGAGGCAGCTCAAAAGCCTTTGTGGGAAGGTTGTGTGCACTCTCAACTATCGATAGCTGTTAGAATGCTATGCATTAAGGCCGAGGGAAACCAATCACAGGAGTCATTTAAGCAGTGGGCCACCTTAATTAGGTAAATTGCTCCTGAGGGTAGTGCCATACCTAGGGATTACTATGAGGCTAAGAAGTTAGTGCAAAAGCTTGGATTGAAGGCAATCAAAATAGATTGTTGCTCAAACAATTGCATGTTGTATCGAAAAGACGATGCTGCTCTAACTAGTTGCAAGTTTTGTGAAGCACCTAGATTCAAGCCTATTTCCGATGGTGGTTGTAAGTCCAAGAGAGTTCCTGTCAGACGGATGCACTACCTACCCTTAATCCCTAGACTTCGAAGGCTTTATGCGTCAATGAGTTCAGCTCCGCACATGACGTGGCATATAAAAAACCAACGTGATGATGGCGTGATGACCCATCCGTCACATGGGGAGGCATGGAAAAGCTTTGACCGTATCCACTCTGATTTTGCTTTGGAGCCTAGAAACATTAGGTTACGTCTTTGCTCTGATGGGTTTATCCCAAATATCCAATTTAGCAAGCCTTATTCTTGTTGGCCCGTAATTGTAATTCCATAAAATCTACCTCCTGGAATGTGTATGAAAGATCCTTATTTGTTCTTGACTTGCTTAATACCTGGTCCTAATAACCCTAAAGCCAACATTGATGTATTCTTGGGACCCTTGATTGACGAATTAAATGAGTTGTGGAATCCTGGTGTTTTGACGTATGATATTGTAGAAAAGAAGAATTTCATCTTAAAGGCAGCATTGATGTGGACTATCAATGATTTTCCGGCTTATGGGATGTTGTCTGGGTGGATGACACAAGGAAGATTGTCATGTCCTATTTGCATGGAGGATACCAAGTCTTTTACACTATCACATGGAGGCAAGGCATCATGGTTTGATTGTCATCGGAGGTTTTTGCCGACAAACCACCCTTATAGGCGCAATAAGAATGACTTCAGGAAGAATAAAATAGAAAGTGAAGAGGCTCCTACCAGATTAAGTGGTTTGGAGATTTGGCAAAGGGTTAAAGGACTTGGGAAGATATCAGATAATGGAAAGTGGATCAAATCGCGAGAGTATGGTATTACTCACAATTGGACTAAGCAAAGTGTGTTTTGGGAGTTACCTTATTGGAAGGATAACCTGGTTCGTCACTGTCTTGATGTAATGCACATAGAGAAGAATGTGCTTGATAACATAATGAATACTGTTATGGAAACTGATAGAACTAAAGACAATGAAAAGGCTAGGTTAGACCTGGCTGAACTGTGCAAGCGTCCAGATTTACATTTGCGGCATGTCAGTGATAATTGTTGGTCCAAACCTAAGGCAGCTTATACTTTAACTTCTGAACAACAACAAGACGTGTATAGGTGGGTGCAACAACTTAGATTTCCAGATGGTTATGCATCTAACCTTGCTAGATGTGTAAGTCTTTCCCAGGGGAGGTTTATTGGTATGAAGAGCCATGATTGTCATATTTTTATGCAGTGCTTGCTTCCAACTGCATTCAGAGAACTACCTACAAATATATGGAAGCCTCTTACCGAGTTAAGCCAGTTTTTCAAAGACTTGTGTTCAACCACTCTCAAGGTTCATGATTTAGAGGTTATGGAGCAGAATATTTCCATTATCCTTTGCAAGTTAGAAAGGATATTTCCCCCGGGATTCTTTAATGTGATGGAGCATTTGCCAATTCATCTAGCATATGAGGCACGTGTGTGTGGACCTGTCCAATATAGGTGGATGTATCCGTTTGAACGGGTGATAGGAGCATTCAATCGAACAGTGAAAAATAGATCAAGGGTTGAAGGTTCGATTTGTGAGGCTTTCTTGGCAAAGGAGACTTCAAGTTTTGTTTCTTTCTACTTTGAACCACATATCTTATCGAGGCAAACCCGTGTGGGAAGAAATGATGGCGGCAGAGACACAATTAAAGCCTCTTTATCAATATTTAATAGACCTGGTCGCAAGGTTGGTAAAGCTAAAGATCATTGGTTAGATGAACGAGACAAGGCCGCAGCTCATTTGCATATTCTACTCAATGAAAGCAAAGTTAGCCCTTTCTACATGTAAGTGCCCAAATCTTTTATTAAACAGTTAATTACACTTTTTCTACTAACGAATCCCATAGCTTATAAACTCTAGTCCTACTTTCATCAAGGTTTTGGAAAGAAACTTGTCCTGGAGAAAGCGATGACCGATTTCCCCCTTGGTTTGCATCATATGTAAGTGCATAAATTCGTATCATTTATTGTAAAGGTTTCTAACTAAAGATTTGCATCACATATCTTATAATTTGTTGCATGTTTCTAACTAGGTTCAAAATCAATGTAATGAAATTGTTGATCCTGGTTTGCAATCACTTTCTTGGGGTCCTTCAAACAAAGCAACAAGTTATCCAATTTATAAAGTAAATGGATATACATTTCATACCCTTGCAAGGTCAAAAGGGAAACAAACCGATAACACCGGTGTGTTTGTTAAAGGTGATATAGGCAGCGGGGAAAGTGATTGGTTTGGAGTATTAGAAGATATACTCGAGCTTGAATACACTGGTAGTGACTATAATCGAGTTGTTTTATTCAAATGTCAATGGTATGATCCAAGTCGTCCAAATGGAACACGTATTCATAATGACTACAAAATAACTGAAGTCAACCATAGTAAAAGATATCGCCACTATGATCATTTGATTGTCGCCCAAAAAGCTAAACAAGTTTACTTCTTACCTTATCCTGGAAATTGCAAGTCTATGTGGCGTGTTGTTGTAAACACTAAACCAAGAGGTCGAATTGAAATCAATCATGTACATGTAGAGGAGGATGGGGAAGAGAATGATGTAGCTTATCAAGCGGATGAGAGCAATCCTTCTAGGATTTCTGACACCGAGCCTCCTATCAGTCTTAAGTCTCCATTTGGAGAGGACCGCATTGTTGAATTGTCCATCGGCTCTAGTTCTGGGGCTAATAAAAATGAAGATGATGATGTTGCAGACTTTGATGATGATATTGATTTTTAATAGGGTAATCATTTTTAGCTTGTATTGTTTTAGCTTATATATATTGTTCTTTACATATATTGTTCTTAATATTTAGCTTATATATATTGTTCTTTACATATGTTGTCATGTAACTTAATCTAGTTGTCTTAAAAATTCAATATATTTAAAGCATAACTCTGTCCCACACTCATTAAGCTGACATGTCTAAAGCACCACTGGAATTTTTTTTCTTGTCCCTTTTCTGAAATTTAGGAAGCTTCATATTCTTTCTTATTGTTTTTAATATCTTTCTTACAGTTTGGTTTGAAGATTGAATCTCTCTCTTTGTTGCAGTGGCAGTAGTGAAGGAAATTCATTGAATCTCTCTCTCTGTTTTTAATCTCTGCTGCCTTACTTGGTGCTCCATTGACAAAAAATCTCAATATTGTAAGTTCCCATTTCTCAAAGTTCCTTGCTTTTTTCCTCTTTAGAGTTTAGATGTTACAGCTATCAAGTGTTTGTGAAATTAAGACATCAATTTTTTTCTCTTTCCTCTTCGACTCAGCATTTTTTTTGTGCAGTTTGGAGGCCTTCTAACTACTGGCATTTTGGCTTTCTCTGGAAGGTAAGTCATTTCTCTAGCTCTCTATGGATACATATGCCGTGTGAATGTGATCCTTTTTATGCTTATTTTGTAGTGTGATTGAAAGATATTCAGATGTTAATGACTTAAATGTTATGTATCATTTCCTATGGAAAAAAAAATAAAAGAAAGACTGTCAAAAATAATAATAAATAAAATAAAATAAAGGGCTAGCCTAGTGAAAAAAAGGTGCCATCTTAACGGTTCTTTCCTTCTTTGGAATGTATCTGCTGATGACATTGTGGTTGCTTACTACTAAGCCACAAAGATTCCAAGGTTTAAAGAAAGTATAAGCAACATAACCAGTTAATTTCAGGGCATTGTTTAAGGTTCTTGCTTTTTCGATTGATGATAACTGTCAATCAGATTTGATCCATTTTAACTGGCTTTCTTGTTAAGCCTCATAATGGGTTAAGTTATTTAAACTAACAAAAATTTCTTGTAGTAAAGTTAAGTTATTACTCTACGGATTGAATTTCAAAATTTTGTTAAGGCATTCACAATTTCTGACTTATGATATCTTATCAAAATGATATTCTGCAGATAGTTTTGTTCATAATAGTCCTTGAATATATATGTAGGTCATGGCTCCTCGGGTCAAGGGTAAAGGTGTCAAGGGTCATAGAAGTTCTCGCACCACTGCCGCAGCCGCTATTTCAACCACCTCCACCTCTTCTGGGACTTCGGTTGTGCCAGATTTTCAGTCAGGATCACTTAGCCAGCAACTGTATTTGATGGTACCTAATCCAGGCTACACGGGTCTTCTTCCACCAAGTTGGCCTACTCCAGGATGTATGGGTCCCCCTCCTCCACCCCCTCCTCCAATTTCGATTCCTCCTCCGCTTCGCAATTCCAATCTATTAGTTGATTCAGTGACACCTAGAAGCTCTAGTACATCTCCTCCATCAGAGACTGCATCGGTTCCTAATAGTGTCACAAAAGAAAGATTGGTTCCCGATGGAAAAACAAGGTAAAATTTGGATCTCTCCATAATTAAAATAGCAGCTTCTAGTGGATTTCCCATACTGCATTACCTATTTCTCTTATTACTCTTCTACACAATTTTTACATACTGCATTACCTATTCCTCTTATTACTCTTTCAGCAAGTAATACTAATCACTCTTCTTCTTTTACTACTCCTAATCTAAATGTGTTTACTACTATATTTTAATTTCAAATTAAAGTGCTAATGACTTAAAACTATTTTTTTTAGTTTCCTAACTTGTCAATTCTTTATGAAATTATCAGTTGGTTACCTTTCCTTCCTGGTTCTCAGAAGATTACAGAGATCATCAAGAAACGATATGATAAACCGTACAAAAAGTTTGGAGATGTCCCTCTTCCGACAAAGAAGCTTTGGTTTAAGGAGTGGAAGGTAAAAGTGTTGGATTGAATAAAATTATTTTGGATTGAATATTGTTCATGTGATTTGAATCTTATAAGTAGCAACTTGATGAGTATGTGCAGAGCCACTTTCTTATTGATGATGATGATGATGAGTTTTTCTAGAGGGCTTTCAAGTATAGGACAAGTAAGTGATTTAGCCAAATGATGTCAGATATCCGTGAGGGTGTGGATACAACCCACGAATGGCTAATTCCTGCTTACAAAAAGGTATTGGAAAGGTATTGGGAAACAGATGAGAAATGGAAAAATATAAGGAAAAAAGCAAGAGAGAATCGAGCGTCACTCTTAGGTGGTTCTGTCCATTGCGGTGGTTCTATTCCATTGAGCTCAACTATAGAGAGGATGGTAATATAATTTAAGTGGCTTTAGATCTTATTTAATAGACATCTATTTATGTAAAATTTTTCTTATTTTGTATTTCATGTGGAACAGAAGAAGCAGTTGGGCCGTACACCAACCCACGAGGAGGTCTTCAAAGAAACCCACACACTTAAAAGTGACAAGTCTAAATGGGTGGACAAGCGCTCTCAAGACACTCATGTGAGATATAGTATAAATACTCCTCCTATGTCAAAATTATTAACTAATTTCTAGCTGTCTGGCATTAACATTACTGTATTTAGTGGTCCTAACTATGTTCAACATTATTATTATTATTATTCAGTTTTGTGCTTTGTGATTTTATAGTTGGTTTCTTTTCTTCCAAGTTTCTATAGTCTAAGCCATTTGACACATCTCCTTAAGAGATAATACAGTTCACCAATCTTAATCTTGTGTAGAATGCATGTGAAGCATGCATTATTCTCTTGGAATATGGTAATCTAGTAGCTTGAAATGTTTGCAGCTTGCAGGGGTGTTTACAAGAACTAATAATCTGTTGGCATATACCCAATTTTCCTTGAATTAATGAAAGTTAAGAATCATGTTCTTCCAAAAGGAAATTCAGTTCATTAAGTACTTCCACGGCATTGTCAGTTGTTAAAATACTTTAAATAAGAGTTGGCTTGGCTGATCAAGATCCAGGAATGTCACAAGTAGCGTTTCTTTTACTAGTAAATCATCATTAGAGGGTCACTAATGCTGTACTTAAACCATAGTAGCATGTCCCAATTATTGGAGTTTTCTATTGTTTGAATTTAAATATATACAATTTGAAAAGTTTTGTGCAAAATCTAAAAGTTTTCTATTAAGTAATATGCATGGCTATTTGTCTTAATAATAATAATATAATTGATATAATCATTGTGCAACAGGAGAAGTTTATAAAAAAGTTGGCAGAAGTTCAGGCTCAACATGCCGAGGCTCAAGCACAGGGAATGGAGCTACAACCAATTGATGAAGACTTGATTTGGGAGGAAGTGTGTGGTGGGCAAAAGAAGAATCGAGTTTACGGAAAAGGGTCATTCTTTTCTAGCTCTATCAAGTCTGGAACCACTTCTGCCAATTCTGTATCTGGAAGAGCACCAAGAAATCAAAATTCTGTTCCTGATTTGCGAGAACAGATTCATAATCTCAATGAAGAGCTTTTTCAGCGTGTTACTCAACAAACAGATGAGCGTATTAGTAAGTTGTTAGATACACGCTTGGCTCCTTTGGAAAAGACTCAAAAGAAATTAGAAAAGTTGGAACGGGCAATTGGAAAGGCCAAAAAGGAAAAGCTGAAACAGAAGAGATGGAATGAGGCTTATGTTAGCTATTATGAGAAGGTTAGAGCATCAAGTAGTTCTAGTGCAGTTCCACTACCACCGCCACCGCCGCCACCCTCAATGTCTTCGGATGAGGGCTATGATGATGATGAGGATGAAGATGACACTGAAGACTATAGCTGATAGTTTTAGTATGGTTGAACAATATACTAGGAATTATAGTTGATGATCAATACATTTTGTTTATGTTTTGAATTATATTGACTTTGCTTGTTTATAATACTTTTCTTTTAGTTTGATAATACGATGAATTTGTTTATGTTTTGAAATATTATAAATATTCAAATATAAATTAGATAAAAATTTGTATTAAATTTATATTTATTTTGTATGAAAATAATTTTATTTTGTAATTAGAAAAAGTAAAAAAAAATTCTATTTTACCTTACAGACGGATTTACAGACGGATTTTCTGTCTGTAATCATGATTTTCCAAAGTTTAAATTACAGACGGAAAATCCGTCGAAAAATCCGTCTGTAATTACAGAGAGAAAATCCGTCGGAAAATCCGTCTGTAATTACAGACGGAAAATCCGTCTGAAAATCCGTCTGTAATTACAGACGAAAAATCCGTTTGAAAATCTGCCTGTAATTACAGACGGAAAATCCGTCTGTAATTACAGACGGAAAATCCGTCTGTAAGTTTGTCGCCTTCAGGAAATGGAGGGAGGGTTTACAGAGGGAAAATCCGTCGGTAAATCGTAAAAATCCGTCGGTAATTTTCCGACGGAAAAAAAATCCGTCGGTAAATAATTTCCGACGGGGCTTTTACAGTGGGACAAAATCCGTCGGTAATTTCATCGGTAACCAAAAATCCGTCTGTAATAAAGACTAAATCTGTCTGTAAATCTGTCTGTATTTATCAATTTTCTAGTTGTGAAATGTACAATTCAGTTGACTAGACAAAAAAAATGCAAATTAGAAAAAAGAATAGCCTAAAGCCTATAATCAAACAATAAAGTGCTTACATAATACATACCATATCCTCTATTTAGACTTGAGATTAGATTCTAGCTGTATGGTTTCACTTTTGATTTGTCTCTTTCTTTTCTCAATACTTTAGTTGCCTCCAATTTTTTCATTACCACAACAGTCTTTCTTCTAATTTGAAGTTTTCTCATGTAATGATCTAATATATCTATCGTAACTGCAAGAAAAAGGACGGCACCTGAAAATAATATTGCCAATGAAACATAAGCCCTGTGAAATTCAGAATATTAAGTGTTCAGATTCAGCATAATTACAATAGTAATGTCCTTGTGATGCCTATTGTGGAGCAACAATTTGGTTGAATTGTTATTCCAAATACTATAGTCACTTTCCTTATTTGCTTCATCCCGAGGAAAAAGTAAAGTCCTTTTAGTTAAATTATTAGTTCTATAATGAAAAATAACTATATTCAATTATGAAAAAAAAACCTCCATATCAGAGATGGAATACAATAATAAACAGATTTCTCATTAGTCTTGATCACTTTCAACTCTCCATCATCATTAATAATTTGGAAGTCAAGATTGAAATATGAATTATAATGTTATATATTTGAGAAAGAGTAGGTAGCTAGTCTACCAAAGAAAAAAGAAATTTAATTAAATGAAGAACTAATAGAATAACAAAGTCTAATAGAATAACAAATTGAACTTATTTCTGATTACAATCTTTTTTTTTTGAAACAACTCAAATTTCCAGTAAAACCCACAAACATAAATAAAATAATAGAAAGTCTGATAGATAGGAAGTATGTAGAGAGTGACAAGAACACCACAAATATACAATTACCTTGCTTAAATTAGTATGCTTCTGACTTCACGTTATAGAATTTTCTTTTGTAAATGACGATCACCTGAATCCCCCAATCATATATACGTTAATGAGAAAGATTTCACATTATATAATTGTTGTTGCTATTTTTTATTCTTTTTTATTTCTAGAGCCTTCTTGTTATATTTGTACATGAGTTTTGAAATCAGTATAACAAAAATTGTGATGATTCTAAAAGAATCAAACATGTTTTAATAATCGAATGCCTTCAAAATCTAATAAATAATTGTTCATAATTAAACTGAAATCTTTTTTTTTCCAAAGCACTTTACATTATGTTAATTCAGGCACAATTAAAAAAGCTCAAATTATTTATGAGTAAACCCTAACTTATTCTTACGTCATAATAATTACAAAAATGGAATACTTTCCATTCTAACTGAAATGTACTTAATCCTGTTTAGCATGACAACCACTAACCAACATAGCATTCATAATTGAGGAAGGGGAGGAGCTGAATCCAAACATTTTGAAAAGGATTAAATAAAATCTGCATTACTGATTTCAAGTTCTAAGGACCACAAGTATTTAAATTTTCAATTTTGATCGGAAATTTCTTTTTGATAATATATGCATACAAAATATTGAACTAATAATAATAATAGAATATTCATATATTTCGAAGAGCAAGCAAAATTTTCAATTTTGATCGGAAATTTCTTTTTGATAATATATGCATACAAAATATTGAACTAATAATAATAATAGAATATTCATATATTTCGAAGAGCAAGCAATATTAGCCGCTAATACTTAATGCTGATTTGCTAAAAGGAAATAGAAAAAGCACTCTACCTCTTCAGGTTCAATAATATACCCTATCTATCTTAGATCATATAACCGAAAAGCAACTGAAAAATCATTATAAATAACTTAATATAATGATAAATGATTGAATATAAATCATTTATGCAGTCCAATATAATAAATCATGCATATGATTCTTGAGGGAGCAAAAAGAAGATATGAGATATGAATATGAATCATTATTATGTAATGGTTCTATCTTACAGTTGATCTTGCCTTCCATAGATGCATCTGGGAGAAATACACCCAATGATTGAACAAATTCTCCAAACTCGATGACACCATGTTTCTTGAGACCAAACAGATAAAAAAAAATCTACAAAGGAGAAAGAAAAGTGAGGATGCATTAGCAGAAGATTAAGACATGAAATAAAGCTAACATTAATGCTTTCAAACCATAGATAGATGACTATCCATTAGAGAATTATCAATGAAATTTTATTTTAGGCTTTATCCATGAAATATATGTACCATCACAGGATTACACAACAGAACCAAAATATATATCGTAATAATCTTTCTCAATACCTTATTTAATTATAAAGTAAATCCTAAGAGCCGAGAAGATGCGCAAACAGGAAAATACCCACTCTTTTAAAAAATAACGAAATAGCACAGAGACCAACTAAACCTAAATATCCAACAGCTTAAAATTCAGACCAAATCGTTATCCTCACAATTTTCAGATCTCAAATCTGAAAAAATTCAAATGACCAGAAATTTTGGAAATCAATACAATTTATATTCACGTTTTTCAAAATCTGTAGATATAAATTAATAAAATTTATTTATTAAAAATAATTTAATATTAAATGTGAATTGTGATGTCTCTATGTTGGCAATTTTATCAATTATTTTCATAATTTGCACAACGATTCCTGATGTGAATTGCGATTTGATAACCATGCTCCAATCTAACTTGATTGTCATTTTCAACTACTACTTTCATTATAAAGAATTGATTAAAGAGCATAAAAAATTTGCATAGAAGAGCCTAAAATATCTTTAGCAGATCAAACACCTTCTCAGCAATATATTTCTATTGAAGAGTGGCACCCTTCTGTTGCACTTTATTAGGATGAATGCACAGTGTAGCTTTCCTATAAGCCTTTTTAACAGCAGCGCCTATAATTAAATCAGTTAAAAAAACTGGTTGCCAACCACATTCAGGCCACAGCACCTGATCATCATTGATTAATGAATCTAGTCAACATAAATATAAATAATTATACCAAAAAATAAATACCAGAAAAGCAATATAAACTAAGCAAAAGGACCCGTTTGACGGGTTCAAGATTCATGAAGAAAAATATGATTTGGTAGAACATGTTAATTATGCACTTGGATTTTAATTATGTACTTATTATCAAAATAAAATAAACTATGGCCACAAAATCTTGGTGATACATGTATGATTTTGTAGAAAATGTTAAATATACACTTGTTATAAATAAAATGGTGGAAGATAAATAAATAATCAAAGTCATTATACTTATGGCCACTATAGATCTAGAATACAGAAAATTCAGAGATTATCAAACTACATCAACAAAGTACATACATATTGTAAAGTGGAGGGCAAAGCCCGCAAGTTCCCCTCTTTTCTTGCAGCCCAGCGCTTAATTTCAAAATCCAATGTCTCTGCAAGCCTCTAAATTTGGAAAGGTAAAGTTCAATGAAAAAAAGAAAAACTATAAAACATGGCATAAACAAATTCAAATTACTGGAAAACTGATAAGACAAATCTTAAATAAGAACACACTATAATATTAAAACAGAAAAAGAACACCTACATCAGATAATATACAAAAAAAAGCCAAGAAAGGAGTAATGACAAACCCTTTTCCTTTGCCGTAACTCAAAAGGAAAGATAGACAGAGGGAATGCATCTATATGAGCATATTCTCCTGCTCTCTCCAATTTATAAATCTATAAATATAGACAACTCACGTGTCTCTCAGCTTGCTCTTTGAGTTTGTAGATCCCGCTGGTTCTTCTCTGCTAATGCTTTTGCCTGGTACAACAACCGAGCATGCAGTAAACAACAACCAAGTCATAAGATTGAATTAAATGAGCGTAAAATCATTAAAGAAAAGCTACATTGTTGACAATCAAAATAGAAAATAACGATAAAATTACTTGTAAGTCAAAATATCTTCCTAAAGTAGTAATTGTAGATAAGAAAAAAATGGAGTTGTATTATTAGGAGCTTAAATCAAACAAATGGTGGGCAACTTTGAGGTATTAACAAAATAATATGTATCAACATTTTTGGGATACATGTATCATTTTTTAGAAGATGTAAATTACGCACTTGTTATCAAAATAAAATAAATTATGGCCACAAAATCTCAGTGATACATGTATAATTTTGCAGAACATGTTAAATATACACTTGTTATAAATAAAATGGTGGAAGATAAATAGATAATCCAAGTCATTATACTTATGGCCACTATAGATCTGGAATATAGAAAGTTCAGAGATTACCAAACTATATCAACAAAGTACGTACGTAGTGTAAGGTGGAGAGCAAAGCACGCAAGTTCCCTTCATTTCCTGCAGCCCAGCGCTTAATTTCAAAATCCAGTGTCTCTGCAAGCCTCTGAATTTGGAAAGATAAAGATCAATGAAAAAAGAAAAATAATAAAACATGGCATAAAGCCATAAATAAATGTAAATTACTGAAAACTGATAAAGACGAATCTTAAATAAGAACACACTACAATATTAAAATAGAAAAAAAACATCTGCAGCAGATAATATTAAAAAAATCCAAGAAAGGAGTGATGACAAGCCCCTTTTCTTTCCCCCAACCTAAAAGGAAAGATAGACAGAGGGAATGCACCTATATGAGCATATTCTCCTCTCCTCTCCAATTTATAAATCTATAAATATAGACAACTCACATGTCTCTCAGCTTGCTCTCCTTGAGTTTGTAGATCCCGTTGGTTCCTCTCAGCTAATGATTTTGCCTGGTACAACAACCAAGCATGCAGTAAACAACAACCAAGTCATAAGATTGAATTAAATGAACGTAAAATCGTTAAAGAAAACCTACATTGTTGACAATCAAAACAGAAAATAATGATAAAATTACTTGTAAGTCAACATATCCTCCTAAAGTAGTAATTGTAGACAAGAAAACAATGGAGTGGTATCATTGGGAGCTTAACTCAAACACATGGTGGGCAACTTTGAGGTATTAATAAAATAACAATTAGCAAATACCACAATATACAAACCAAAATCTAAGACTTCCCTTTCTCTTAACATATTCTCATTTATCTTTTTTCATTTGAAATGTATGATGCCATAAAACCTTTTAATCATTAAAAGCATGAAATACTACGCTTAAGAAAACCTTGAAGACAAGTTTATTTAAGCAGTAACTGAAAAGAAAGTAAGAGTAAACAGACAAATAACATAGGAAGGAACAACCATGAAAGAGAAAAAGGAACCAAAACAGAAAATAACCAATTAAAATTAAAAAAAAAACAACAATGAAAAAGAAAGGCCAAAGAAATACTAACTTAATAGAAAATCAAACAAAATGTTAAAAGCAAATAAAGATGAACAAAGAAGGGAAATTGAATTTGTGGGAAAGTGAATTTGACAGATACACCGAAGTGTTGTCTGGATTCCAATAAGAAAAATATTTCAACCAATAAGAGCACTTTACCCACAGCTTACGACATTCTTGCTCTTTTCCTTGCCGCGAGTTGGTGTAATCTTCAAGCATAGAGAGAGCGAAAATTATTTTGACACAAAAATTACTTAAACTTGAGCAACTAATTAGAATGCACCAGTTAGCATCCAATATTTCTCTTTCAA